>NC_049217.1:17446204-17493704 GCF_013347855.1 Anguilla anguilla
GTGGTGGGGGCGGGGAGGGGTGTTGGAGACTGTCCAGCTAACCAGCCAGGGGAAGTGGCATTGCCACCACGGAAAGGAGAGGAAGCCCTGTGTGAGTGAATCCCATGATCCTCTCTGGTCCTAGTCCTGAGAGCAGGGACGTAAATAGACAAACATGTACGACCTGTGATATGAGTGCTGGATTTCGCTCATTTGCCAGCCAGGAGTTTTGGCGTAATACCCACCGGGACAGTGTATTTTGGCCGTTTGCCGTTTCCATGGTGCTTCACCACCATGGGTGTGTGGGTAAGTGAGCCACCCTCAGATAGAGGCTACTGAGCATGCCCAGTATGCTGCTTCGGTGGCTTGAACGTTTCTCTCCCAAGCAGATGATATCCCAGCTGCGCTGCTGGTCTCGCTCACTTGACCTCTGACCCCGGAGGTGTCCGGCTGTGTCCGGGCGGCATGGCGCAGGCGGTGAGACACGTGCCGATGTGCCAGCGTGCCAAACGAACTGCCAAACGTGTATCTGTCCTCCTACAGAGCAGGGGTCTTCAATGTAGGGCTACCTGTGTGCGTGTGTGCGCATAGTACATTTCTGTGTGTGTGTAGGTGTGAGTGAGTGCAAGTGTGCATGATATGTGTGTATGTCATACGTGTGTGTGTGTGTGTGTGTGTGTGATACATGTGTGTGCATGTGAGTGTATGTGGGATACTTGTGTGTATGTGGGATATGTGTGTGTGAGAGTGATACCTGTGTGTGTGTGATATGCGTGCATGTGTGTGTGTGATACATGTGAGTGTATGTGGGATACTTGTGTGAGTGTGGGATATATGTGTGTGTGAGAGTGATACGTGTGTGTGTGTGCATTTTGGCTTCACAGTACTGTGCTGTAATACTGTGTGTGGCCCAGCGGATGGAAACGGAGTCAGCGTGCCTACCTGTTCCGGAGGCTGGGGGAGATGTAAGAAGAGAAAGAGGGAGAGGAGGAGAGAGGGAGAGGGAGAGGAGCAGAGGAGACAGAAGCTGCTGTCGCAGCTCCTGTTTACTCTCCCTCTCTTGTCAGCTGGAGAGGGCGTGTGAATAATTAATGGGCCATTTCACTGTCAGTGCCTGAGCCGCGCGTCTCCGCGCTTAATGAAGCTGCCCTCGCGCACAGCTCACTCAGCGCTGACACAGATACGCGCCGGCACATTCCGCCCCGCCGCCGCGCTCGCCGCCGCCGATGGAGAGCGCTGAGAGATGCGTCTGAGGCCGCCCCCGCCACCGCCACCGCCACGGCGAAGGCTCGCGCGGAGGCGGGCGCTGCGCCTCAGTCTGACAGCTGCTCCACTCGCACCCAAATCCCGTCCCCTAATTGGCTCCCCGGATCCCTGTCCTGTCAGCTCCTGTGCTTCGCGCGGCCTTCGTTCAGAGAGGTCTTCATCATCCTCATCAGCTCTCGTTTTTCGGTGTTTTTGTGGCTGGGAGCGTCAGCGTGTTCGCACCTCTCCTGCCATGTGCTCTTCTATTAACCTGATATCCTGTCAAGAATCAAATATGTAAAACCACGTGCGTTATGGGTTCTCATTGCTGTCCTTGTTCTTATCCTTGGTCGTTCTCCTCGCTGCACACACCCTGAAGCTGGGGGAGGGACTCAGTTACTGTACATTAATAAAATTTAGATGGAATATTTGCAGGCATCGTTTAGCTTAAAAACTCGATGTCGTATATATTTCCACGTCGAACGGAAACGGCGAACAGAAGAGGTAATGAAAGGCTTGGCAGAGTTAGCGGTATATGCTGTACACTGCGTGTGCGGCATTGTGGTTTGAGATTCGTTCTGAAAGGCTTGGCAGAGTTGGTGAGTGAGCGGTATACGCAGGCCTGTGGTTTGTGTTATTCGTGACTATGTGGTCCTGGCCGTGTTCTAGAAGCGCCTGATGGGTCTTCCATCACTGGAGATGTGTGTGTTGCCATCTCTTACTGAGTTACGGCAGTGTTGACTAATGTGTGACTCAGATTGCACCACGAGAAATAGTTTTCTTGTGAGAAAACAGGTCTTGTGCAATGCTGTGCACTGTGATCAGAGGTAGGAGGTAAAGGGGAATGTATTGATAGTAAGCAGGAGTTACTTTAGCAGGTGTCAGCACTGCTTTGAGTGCTGCCCGGTGCATCTGTCTGATAGGGTGCCAGAGCCTGCCTGAGAATCACAGCAGTGACACATCCAGCGCTTATTATGGGCTGGCTCTGCCAGACCTCCCCTAGAACACAGCAATGACCTGCTGCCATTCAGCAGGAACAACACAACACAACACAGTGCTTCAGAAGAGGTCACACACACACACACACACACACACACACACGCACGAGCGTGCAGACGGCTCTGTTTGCAGCTGATGAGGTCTGAAGCGGTTCTCGTCTGGCACCTCATCCACTCGTGCCTCTCGTATTTCCGGATCATTCCGCGCCTCCGCAAGCGCGCTCACCTGAAAAAGTGGACGGGTGGATGAGGAAAGAGAGAGGAGAGCGCCGCCCTTCATCTCGCTCTCAGCGAGGCGCGGGGCTCGCCTCGAGAAGGGGGGAAAGTGTTTTAAAAACCATAAATTCTTATTTTTTTAAATAAAAAAAAACCAGGCGTGAGTGCAGTTGCGGAGGGTGGACGTGTGTGTGGTTTTGGGAGCGAGAGAGAGAGAGAGAGAGAGATGGCGGCTGTGAGCTGTTTGGCTGGAATGAAGCCGGCCGTAACGTATGATGTTATTCTGGGCTGCGATGACAACTGAGGAGGAACGGGAGGGGGCAGGGGGTGGAGGGTGGAGAAGGGGGGGGGGGGAGATGAGGGCCATGTAAGATTGAACAAAAGCCCAAATTTTGAATTGGGGTGGGGGGTGTGGGGGGTGGGGGGAATGGGGGGCATGAATGGGAGTGAAAAGAATTACAATGGGTGGGCTGGGGGGTGAAAGGGAAGACTGAAGCGCAGATTGATGACACATCACCTCTGGTTAAATATTGTCAGGGCCCTTTTAATGTGTCAGGGGGTCCGGGCGGGGGAGAATGGGGGAGTTCAGCGGGGTAATGATCGGCCGCCTCCATCCATAACGCGGCGGCGCTGCGGAAGCTCCTTTCATCTCTTTCTCCTCTGGACAGATAGCTGTGACCCTGATAGCGAGAAGAGCGCAGCCCAGCCAAAAACCGCGTCGGCCAAAAAAAAACAAAAAAAAACGCGGCGGCCTGGCCCTTCCCAGCCCCTCGCGTCCCGGCCGTCTGCTCGTCAAAGAACAGGCCGGCGTCCTTGGAACTGACCGACTGCCACCGCAGCGACGGTAGCCAAGGCGTAGGCCTCTGCTTAATCTCACCATCATGAGCTCATCAGCTCTGTCCTCCACTTCATGTGAACGTTTAACAAGAAGGAAACTTAAGTTTTTTGGGTTTTTTTTAAGGTTCTCACGCAACATAAATTGCAGTCTTGGGAAAGATTTCAAAAGAAAATTGCCCAAGACTTTCAAGACAACACTTTCCAAGACAATTTCAGCTCAATTCTGTTCCATTTCTGGGAAACATGCATGTACATTGCCAAGGACTTTCTGACATAACAGTAAACATAAGAGAATGAAATTCTGTAAAATAGAAATTGAACAAAGAGGACCTGCTTTATTATTATTATTATTATTATTATTATTATTATTATTATTATATTATTATTATTACTATTATTACTCACTTCCTGTTTCTCTCAGTCTTGGCAGAGGTAAGGACAGATGCATCGTGGGTACACTGAAGTGACCTCAGCTTCGACTTCCATCCTGGCTGAGTGCAGAGCTCACTGATTAGCTCCATTCTCACGGCTGTATTTGCCATAAGGATCTGTGTGTTTGCTTGTTTCATTTTATTCATTTGCTTCCTTGACTCTCACAGTTAAGTAAATGCAAATCCTAGTCTTTGGTACCTCCCCTCCCCCCTCACCCACCCGCACACACACACACACATTGTAATTGAAATTGAGGTTTTAATTACAGGTTCAAAGTGGCTGCTGTGCTGAGAGATGGGGGGCATGCTGGCTTAATGATTGCTTTACTGTTCTTTTGTGAAGCAGCGGGACGCTGGCGGCGTTTGAAATGCGGAGCCTTCCCGCTGGCGCTCGGGGAATCCGCTGATAAGCGGGATTGGAACCCTCCGCACCTTAGTCATCAGGACGCTATTTAGAATCAATGCATTGACATCGGCGCTGTTGAAATGCAAAAGAGGGTTTGGCGGGCAGCAGTGCCGCCGCTGGAAACCGGGCATTGTCCTGCCCCCGCGGTGGCCGCTTCTCAGCCGGCCTGGACTAGATCCATCTGGGCCTGGTGATTGATTCAGGTGAAACACAGCCTGCAGTATTATTAACCCGTATTAAGCCAATCTAGGAACATGTTGGCCTGTGTCTTAAACTCTGATGAACAAGCTGGCGATGAAAGAAGATCGCGTGAAGCAATGAAAGGCGTCAGATTTTGGGTGGGGTTTGTTGCCATGGCGATACCGGCGCTCCTGGCCGCACCTCCTCCCCGGGCCTCCCCCTCATGCCTCTATCTCAGGGTGGGGTTCCCTTTAGGGGGGAGGAGGGCGGGTTGTGAGGTAACGGGCCTGTTTGTAGAATAAACAGCTCTCTTTGTGCTGGAGATGATGGAGTCATTTTCATTTCATTACCATCTGAGCTGCTGGACCCCAGTGGTGGGGACAGGAGGCGATGGGGGGGTTTGGGGGGGAGGGTCCCTCGCTATCTTGCTCTTCCCTGCCCCGCCCCCCCCCCCTCCCCATCCTTTTGAAATGCTGATGATAGGACCCCCATTGCTCCTCTCTTGTCTTTAATGAGCTTGGGTCAAGTTATCAATCCCATCAGCACCCCCCCCCCCCCCCACAACTGACCAGGATGAGGCAAACCCTAACACCCCCCCCCCCCCCGTCTCCCCCCCCAACAGCCATCCGGGCCATGGCAGCAGTATTTGTGCCGTTCGGGCCCCTGTGCGCTGCTGGTTCATGGGGCTTCTGTTCCCAGCCTGGTGGATAAGCAGTGGATTTCACATCTCACATTAATGCTCAAACGGGCCCTGCATACTCTCCCAGTACCACTCACCCAGCAGGGCCATTATATGTGTGAAAAACCACACTCGAGCAGTCACTATACTGAACACACACACGCACAAACACACACACACATATTCAAATACTCGCGCACACAGTCTCACACACTCACGCAAGCACACACACACTAGCTTTATGTCCCAGATACTCAGCTAAGGATATATCTCATGTCAGTGTCAGTGGGTTATGTGGGTGTTGTACCGCAGTGGGCACGAGCAGTACGGTCTAAATCCAGTGCCTCTTCTCCTGCATAAAATGAGCAGAACTGTGCTCTACTTCAGAGAGAGAAAGCGAGACGGAGAGCAAGGGAGATTAGAGAGAGGAGAGAGCGAGTCAGAGAGTCCAAGGTATGGGAAAATCAAACACTTTTTCCCTTTTTGTGTCTCATTGATGGTGAAGCAGTTTCTGTATTTCTTGCTTAAGCTCCCTGTGTGAATTGGGCTTTGCCCTGGCTAACCCCAGTTTGATGTTATGAAGGCTGATTTGAAGTGGAGGCCAGGATGGAATGTACTGTAAGCAGTAATTGCTTCACTGATCACAGACTCTAATGAGGTTCTAAGCCCTGTAAAGTGGAGCAGCACAACAGCTCTCTCTCCCTCTCTCTTTCTCCCTCCCCCCTCTCCCTCTCTCCGCCCCACTCACTCTTTCTCTCCCCCACTCTCCCTCCCTCTCCTCTCTCCCTCTCTCTGCCCCGCTCACTCTTTCTCTCTCCCTCTCCCCCTCTCTCACTGCCTCTCCCTCCCTCTCCTCTCTCTTCCCTCTCTCTCTCTTTTTCTCCCCCTCTCTTCCTCTCTCTCGCTTTCTCTGTCCCTCTCTCACTCCCTCTCTCTCTCTATCTCTCATGATGTAACCACAGCTCTCCCCAGCACACCGGTCCTTTTCCCCCATTGGCTGTGTGAGAGCGGCGGGGGCGGGGGCGGGTTGGCGTGGTGCGGCGTCTCCTCTTCCTCCAGCTCGGTGCCAGTGCCCACGGACCCGAGCCAGTCGGGGTCGGGTTGCAGCTGGGCTTTTTTTTACCATTTGTTTATTCTGAAAACCAGACTTTCCACCTACAGTACCCGACCGTCGCTAGGGACGCATTAGCACACATTACTGTCGTGACTCCAGTAGTTTCACCTCTCAAGGCAAGATGCTGGCACTCCCGAACACCCAATTAAAAATAAAATAAAAATCTGTGCACGGCCGCAGCGAACCGTGGGGTCCTGTGCTGTTCGGGGTTTATTCTCGGTCTGTTCGCAGCCAGGCTGGGGCGGGTCCTGTGTGTCACTGACTGCATGGTGCCCCTCCTGGTGATGAAAGCCAAGCTGCTTCATGTCTTAGTGCTGAAGAAGAGATGATGTCTGTTGTGTTTTTTTTTTTTTTGGAAAACACAGACACGCACACACACTCTCTCACACACACACACACACACACATACACACACACACACACACACACACACACACGCACACACAAATATGCAGAGCCGTTTTAAACAATAGGGTCCTTTATTAGGAATAGATACCACAGCCCAGCCTCTGCCACACTGGAATCCCAGTGAATACGATCCTGGCTTTCACAAACATCTCTGCAGCCTCAGAGCACCCATCAGAGAATCCCCCACCCCCACCCCCACCCCCACCCCCACCCCCGGTAGGCCATTCCTCAGCATCTAATCCACAGCACATGCCAGCTTATCTCACGCATGAGTCCCGCCTCGCCTCGCGAGCCGCACAGCTCTCTCTCTCTCTCTCTCTCTCTCTCTGTCTCTGTCTCTCTCTCTCTCTGTCTCTCTCTGTCTCTCTCTCCCTCTCTCTCTCTCTCTCTCTCTCTCTCTCTCTCTCTCTCTCTGTCTCTCTCTCTCTCTCTCTCATCCCTGCCGCTTTGTGAGGGTGTGGCTTCGAGGCGGTGACATCACAATCAGAAGGCTGGTTGAGTGGCAGGTGAGAGCCTCTGAGGTGAACAGTGTGTGGTTTGAAGAGGAATGAGGAAGTGCCCTGTGCCAGGAACAGAGGAAGGGTAGGGGGTAGTTTGCATAGCGCTGAGCTGCACAGACAGAGCTTATGGAAATGCAAGCAGACAGGAATCCTGGCTGCCGTGTCAAAGCAAGCTGGGCTCGATAACGAGTACAACTGCTCAACTCAGCCTGTGTGTTATTTATCCCGCTTGGAGTATCTCAGACGGACAGGAGGCTGGACCACCAGCAAGTTCTCTTTCTTCCTCTGCCTCTCCCTCCCTCTCCTCTTTCTCTCTCTATGTGCCTCGTTCTTCCTCTGTCTCTCTCCCTCTCTTCTTTCTCTCTCTATGTCCCTCTCTCCCTCCCTCTATCCCACGCTCTCCTTTTTCTTTCTCTCTCTCTCCCTGTCTTTCCCTCCCTCCCTCGCTCATGTCTTTCTCTCTCCCTCTTTAGTATCCTCGTTGTTTGTCTTATTAGATTCTACCCAGCATGCAGTGCAGGTTAAGAGTTATGCCCTGGCTAACCTGCCTCTGGTCTCTTGGAACCAACCATCTGTGTGCCTGCTGGGGGGGAGGGTGAGCAGTTACATAGTCCATCACTACGCCCTGTTGCACAGCCCAGTGAAGTGTCTTTGGGAAATGTGAGCCTGTCTACTTCAGCTACTAATCTGTTCCACTAAAAGCCATTCACCGCTCCTAATTAAACCACTTCTGTTGTTCTGTTGCCCTTAACATTGGAGCCCTAATGCGCAATTACATGTCCTCTTGAAAAATAATAATAGCTAAAGTGGAATTAATTTTACGGTCATGATTCATTCTTCTCCTGTCTCTCTTCTAACCCCCAACAAATGAGATGAATGATTCCAGTTGGCCACAGAATGCGCTGTGCTGGCTGCAGTGTACCTCAGAGACCAGGGATTGGTGGAGGGGTGGGCAGGCGTGGCCTCCCGTGCTCCTTTTCTTATGGGGGAGGACTTGCTCAGTATTTCCTTTTTTGTATTTATTTATTTAATTCACTTTTTATTTGGCATCTTCAATCCCACCCGTATTTGGAATGTCCAATTTGCGAAGCATGTACAAGCGAGCTCATATGCGGCCCCTGCTGCCAGCTCGGGAGAGCGAAGGAAATCCACGGTTCTCCTCCGAAAACGAGCGTCTGCCAGCCAGCTGCTTCTTTTCACACTGCAGCCGCAAGCCACGCAGGAGCAGGGCAGGGGCGGAGGAGGAGACCCATTCATACGCGTGCGTAGGGAGAGCTAGTCACAAGTCGCTCGAACAATGAACAGTGCTGTATCCCTGCCGACTGTATTCCCCCCATATCCCTGAGCAATGTGAAGACAATTATGCCCCGCCCCTGTGGAGCTGCTGGCCACAGTCACCAGTCACAGTCACTGTTCACTCATGTGCTGCTAGCGGTGCTTTTACCGACTGAGCTACCCTCCAGCCTTGCGCAGTGTTTCTGACATTGGCATAAAGCAGCCCACGTGAGATGCTTATTGATGAATGGGCGAGGTGGCTAGCTGTATTCAAAATGGCTGACATAGAGCGACATGGGCCTGCCAGCAGTTCAAGTCAATTCTGGGGAGTGAGGCTGTATGGAACTTGGGTCTCCAGTCCATCCAGGGCCTGTGGATGGATGGAGGGATGGATGGCTAGATGGATAAACAGATAGACAGATATATAGATACTTTATTGCTCTTCAAGAGGATATTCTTTCCACGGCCAGGACCTTCTGCATGTTTACCCGTGTTCTGTACACTCGGAACGCAGAAATTATGATAAAGTCGAAAATTGTTTCATGTTCAGAAGATGAAGGCTGGTTTTCCCACGCACTCCTACTCACCCATTCATAAACATTTTTACTCTGAGAGACCCCCCCCTCCCATCCCTGTCAGGGTCACTGTGTCCTACTTCCAGATTCCTTCCCATCTTACTATTATTCCTGATACACAAGTGACTATTTTTGGCAAAAGCAGTTGAGCCAAAATGGAGGCCCGATGCCGGGTCGTGAGAGTGTATCGCTGCAGGACGGGGGGGGGGGGGGGGGGGGGGGGGGGGGGGGGCAGTCCGACGGACGCAAACCCACCAGGCCTCTCCCAGGGTGGGTGTGCCCGAACATGGAGCCCTCCTTTTTTTTTAACAGTCCACTCCACCCCATGCCCAAAGCTCACAGACTGGCACCCACCCCACGCCCCAGCGGAAGTTAATGAGGTCCAGGCCCGAAATCAGTGTTTACCGTTGTGCCAGCTTCACTGCTCACTTGCAGTATATTCTCCATGGGAATGGAGCGTGAGCTGGTTCTGCTGCCCATTCAGATGACAGGCCTTTTCCAGAGCCTGATGAAGGCCTGGCCCTCGCCATTAGTCCCCAGAGCATGCATCTCCATTCTCCATACCCGTACGTTCAGTGCAGTCCAGGGATGGAGAAATGCTTTACAGAGGTTGTGACTCCTAAAAGGATAACCTGCTTCTTTAAAAAAACAGCTAAAGCACAAGCATAAGGTTTTTATTAAAGTTGACTGCCTATGGTTGCATATTCTGTTATTGCTCAGTGTGCGGCCGCATGTTACCATTTTCAGTAGGGTTGCTCAAATTATAGAACAGTTTTAAAATATAGCTGTAATGGCACGAAGCCACACCAGCATTAAATAACGTATAACAAACTAACAGTCAGGTGGGCGTATGGTCCAAACTATGCCAAAGTGTTTCAAAGTGCTTTCATTTTCAAAATTTGGGTTGCTTAAACATTTTCCGTTGATTCATTGGAATAATACTCGGTGTCCTTTTAACATCGCTCCGACCTTAACAGTAAAAAAAATCGATAGCCGTACACACAGGCAAGGACAAATAAGTGAATAATACTGGACCTTGAAAAGCGGATGGGCCCATATTGTTCCGCTTACAGATGGAGCTATTCGGGGGCATCCGTCATTCTTTGACTGCACCTCGGTTTCGGTCGCTGCTTGAATGACGGCAATTCACCGACTAGCCTATTCATTACCTGTCTTGCTCTCTAGCTAGTGTCTGCGCGACCCCGACGGAGGGAACCTCGGCTGGGTGCAATTCGGGAAGGCTGGTGAGCAATGGGGAAAACCTTGGTGATGTCAGCGGAGAAGCACAAAAGAACGAACCGGAGTCTGCCTGTGGGTCATTTAGAGGTGAGACTGCCTGCTTCCGCGGGTTCAGAAAAAGTTCACCCGCATACCATTAGGCAAATTAGACAGGGAGACAGATACCGAGAGAAAGAATTTCTGAGTGTGAAGGATTAGAACGGGACCCTCACGTCACGGCTCAGGAGAGGGGGCCGGGGAATTGGATGGGGAACCCTGATGAGGGCGAAGTGACTGGCTTGAGTTAGATCGGAAAATGTCATTGCTTGCATTTTCTTTTTGTTTTTTAGTTTCTTTGATTTTCGCGAAAGTTTTTTTTTTTTTTTTAACAGCTGCCATCGTGTGCATGCAACAGAACAGTTTGCACCAGCTCACTTCCACCACGAGGCGCAAGCGCTTGCAGGCTGTATACAACGTGGTACGCGCATTCCCCCATTGCCCGGCTTTGCGCTCGAGGTCCGTGATGTCCGGATGACGTCGAGAAAGGGTTAAACTGGGGAGGAGTTTAGTACTCTGTGTGTGTGTGTGTGTGTGTGTGTGAGAGTGTGTGTGGGAGAGAGAGAGCGAGCGGGCGAGCGAGCGAGAGGGTAGGTGGGGCTTAATGCACAGCTGCCGACACTCGTCACAACCTTCAGAGCCGGACGGCTACAGAAATTGAATGGAAATCGCGAAGGTCCTAACGAAACGAACACAGGATCTACAATAAGGTCAGCCGCGGATTTAAAAACGACCAACAGCGCAGGCTGAATATACAACGGCTAGCAAATCACATTAATGCAAAACCTTTTGTGTTATAAAGTAGCCTATTCTGAGAGGACCTTTCCTTCGTCTGTCGTGAAAAGAGGACTGCACTAAATAAAAGACTGCATCAACGCAAATAAGGCACTCAACAGTTTTTAAATACACGAAGCAACGAATTGGAACTGAAGACATTATTTTCATGGGATTACATTGCATTTGAGAGAAGAAAATCAAGTATCGCTGTATGCAAACGGATTATCTGCTACTGTACCGGTTGCAACAAAGAAACTATGTGGGGTTTCCTAATGTTTTTGTGTATTTGCCTATAGGGTTGAAATTCTCTTAGTTGTGCATTTTGTCCCAGGACAGATCTAATCGGGCGCCGCGTTCTCTTCTTATCTCCGCCTCGCTAAACTTACTGTTGTAGAAATATTGGCCATAACTGACTGTGCGATCGTGCTCGTTCTGTGAGCAACATGCGGAACGACGCAGCTATACAAATATTTTTCAGACGTGTTGGTGGATATTGCTCATAGTTGTAAGCGTTGGTTTCGAGAAATGTGGGCTCGTCTTCTAAGCCCCGTCTCCATGTCATAGCTCAGATCGGTAGTGTTTTGCGCACGACATTTTCATGAAGTGTTACAGATAAATTTCGAGGGAAATCGAAATCGTGTCATGTGCAAAAAATGGTAACTTCCAACTATTACCTGACTTAACCTTTTTTGGACCCTATTTTCTGGACCCATAGTAACTTTCAAACTTTTAAAACTTTGTATTTATTTTTGATAATTGTTGCACGATGTATGAGAGTGTGGATGTAGTGGGTTTGACTTCGAGTCCAACTCCATTTCTAATGATGGATTACTACAACCAGAACAGAGGATGTTTGATCCAGGAGAAGGGGCTGCCTGGAGCGCCCCGTCCCTACAGCACGTCCACCAGGAACCAGCACTGGAACGGCTCAAATCACTGTAGGTAACATTTTCTTTTGGGCGCTTATCGTGGGGTCCCCTGACTTTATAAAGACTTTATCTTGAATGCATTCAAAAGAGCGATTTAAGGACGAGACTATCTGTATGCTTGTTACTCCATATGGTTTCATACATATCTGTGCTCAAGATAATTTAATTTCACATTTAGAAAAGTCTTACGCTTAATATTTAAATATTTATATCGTGATTTAACGTTATGTGATACCGCATTTACAAAAGTGGCAGTCCTGTTAGTTACAGGTAATTTTTAAGGCTTAATTGGATTTTCCCGCGAACTTTGATTCTATCGGTCCAAATGTGCTAGAGAAAACCCATCACACAGCATGCATGTATGTCCACATTTATGTAATGAGCCTATATGCATTAAACAATTTCCAAATACTTTTTTTACAATATCGTTTCTATGCAATAGCCTGCGTACTACTTACAATAAACACAGGGCAGTGGAATCAGTGGAATCACTATCCGGATGGGATAAATCATTGCTGTTGCCTTAATCATCTTAAATATATATGGCCAAGTGAAAAGATTGACCTACATGTTGAGGGTTGCTGTACGTGGAATGTTTACATAATTTTGTGTCATATAATTGCAGTGATATAAGGTATGTTTATCTTAACTGTAATGCAGTGACGACCAAAGGCTTTTCGTGGATGAAGTAGATTAGATTGTGAAACAGACACGACTAGAAAGGTTAGTTTTATCTGTATGACTGGTTATCGTCATACTTAATGCGCAATTTTGCATCACCAAGACTGTATTTGAAAGCAATGACGAAGCGTGTGTATCTCCAGTTTTAGTTACGTCAAACGACATAAATCAGATTTAACAGCGTTTCCTCCTTGGTCTCGCTTTTCTGAAGTGTAGCCAACTTCAAAGTATCTCGATAAACGTTGTGTTTGCGCTCTTACAAATTAATTAATAAAATATTGCCAGTGAATAATAATAATTATTATTCAATGGCAACATTGTGTATATAATAATAAGAGTAGCCTATTTAATAATGTATGTGATATTATTATTATTGTGATTATTATTATTAGTAGAAGTGGTAGTAGGATATTTATAGGCTAATAAGGCGTGTGTGGGTTGGTATGATTGTATATTGGGACAATCTGTTGACAGCTTCAGATTAAAGATAAAATAAAAATTGTTTTGCATTCTTGTAAAGCCTTGTCTTTAACGTGGGATCCGTATAGTTTTGTTACATTGGTCCTAATTTCGGCTATTAACTTCCTGTGATTTGACCAGATTACGCGTTTAGAAACACAGTGGGAAGTATTCTACTGTGTTTTAAAACTGTATCAGTGGAAAACGTGACATATTAAATGATAAGAATCAGTATATGAGCCTAGATGGCTGGACACTCGTCCTAGACTAGACCCCATGTCCTTTGTCGTTCGTTTACACTGATGACATCGGTCTGAACCAGGCAATATATCCACAAGCGTCTTACGTAAGCCTGCTGTTTTTAAAAAAAAAAAATTAGCCTATATTTGTGATATTTTATTTGCATAACCTTTCTAGCCCTCAGTTGGTGACCAACATAACGTTCGAACCTTATTTATATGTAGCCTCTGCGGCTTATGACCTCACTTCGGAACGTTTGTGGCGGTAGTCCGTGCCGGGAGAAGGTTTCCTTTGCACAGGCGGCGTATGCCGTTTGCCCTTGTTGTGATTATGCGGGTCACAAAGCAAGCTATTTTTTAAGAAATTAGTCTTCTCATTAAAACGCAAAAAATATCCAGGGTAATGAGAGACACTGACGTTTACTCCCTAAATTAATTGAAATGCCAATTATTACCATTAAAACTGTCGGTATACATTAAATATGCTTTTGACTTGGACTGAAAGACCTCACTGGACTGGTTGTTTGTAGAATGGTCAAATTCTTTGGCCCAGTAAATGACTGTGCTCTTACATCATTCAGTAAGCCTCCTAGTCCCTATTAAATAACATGGTAAAATACAATGAAGAGAACAGGCCATTAAGCCTATCTAGGCTCACCCTGTTATGCATTTTGTAAGTTGAAGGATAGGAAATTGTATTAGAAACAACCTGTTTTAGGTGTTAGAAAAGCTAGGCAAAAGCATCACGGCATTCTTGAAACATCTCGATTGTATAGGCGCCTCTGACACAGATACTGTGGCCTCTCTTCGCAATCACTCCCCAGCACGGTTTAATCAGCGCGGTTACTCAGCAGACCGTGGTTTGCTAATTCAAAGGTTATACCCTGTCAGAACATTTGAGTGTAAGATGCTCTTTTCTCATTGTGTTTACTGAATTGTCCATCAGCCTGCCAAAGGTAACCTGCGGTGTTTTGAGTGCACGGAGCGCAGGACAGCCGTCCCGTATAGCAGTAAAGTATAGGAGAGTGAAGTGCCCATCTCTTTTGCCTGCCAGCGTGTAATCCTCTGTACACTGATGTCAGAAAGCACACCTGTTTCCAGCAGCGGTTGTTTGTCTTTCTCATGGTTAGATCAAGTGGGAGAAATTAAGGGACTATCTCTAATGGAAACTTTTTTTTTCCGTCAGTGCCCTCTCTTACTACAAGAAAAGGTAGTTGAAGTGAGGACACATTTGTGATACGAGCGAAGCTTACAGGAATTGCCTTAGGAAGTTTCCAGCGTTCATTACATTAACAAGTATGCAAAATACGCAAAGCATGCGTGGTGACGTCATATGAGTCACATGTGCAGTTCCTTCCTGCCCACACACACACACACACACACACACACACACACTCACAAATACATACACACGCACACACTCGCAAATGCACGCACACACACACACACAAATATACACACACGTGCACATGCACGCATGGATGCAAAAGTGTGGTTTTTTTTCTGAGTGACAGTTTTGATTTCCTGTCGAACTCCATAACTCTCTGGGTGTCTTTCAGGCCTGAAGGTAGTGTGTGGAGAGAGCTCAGTGGTGTTTCCCTCAGGAAAGCTGCTGCTCGAGGTGCTAAGCCTTTAGGATGGCGGCGGCTGTGGCGGGCGGCCGCTTGCCTTTCAAGTTGCAAGGTAATGTGCAGCGAAACCGCAGTGTTGGCTTGGGGTTAGGTAGCGTGAGAGAGAGCCATGCTTAGCCTGCATTTCGCTGGATCACAGATTGAGACTGAGGGTAGATCAGAGCCGGGCTTTTCAGTGTCAAGGCTTGGAGGAGGACGAATTGCTGGTACAAATTGTTGTTGAGATCAGTGCAGCACCCCCACCCCCCGACACGTACGCACACACACACACACACACACACACACTAGTAACTCAATTGCTTAGTCATCTTGGAGATAGTCCTGAGGCCTGTGATATCCAGCTCTGGGGTTTCAGGGATTTGGGAAAGGGAAATTGGGAAATTGAACAAAGATTCCAGATCCTTCTCTTGGTTGGGATTTACGATCAAGTTGTTGTGAAACATTCCCTGACACACACAAATTAAGTAGAAACTGAACTGAAGTATCAGAAAAGCTACATTAGTCCATGCGCTAGTGACACGATCATATCAATGCAATGCCTAACTGATAAACTGGGGGACAGTCTTTGGGCAGAGAGTGTCCTGGAAGTGAGCCGTTGTGTGAGTTTTTTTGTTGTTGTTGAGAACATTACCCTGCTATACCCTAACCCTCACAGATACGGAGCTCAGGATGTGAATACTGAGGGTGATTTCTCTGCTTGCTGGTCAGTCAGTTGTGTGAGTCTGAAGGTAAATTGTAAATGGACTGCATTTATATAGCGCTTTTATCCAAAGCGCTTTACAATTGATGCCTCTCATTCACCCATTCACACACCAATGGTGAAAGGCTGCCATGCAAGGCACCAATCAGCTTGTTGGGAGCAATTAGGGGTTAGGTGTCTTGCTCAGGGACACTATGACACGCCCAGGGCGGGGGATCGAACCGGCAACCCTTTGACTGCCAGACAACCGCTCTTACCTCTGGAGCTATGTTGCCCCTGAAGGAGGGTTTCAGTTGCTGGACTTGGACTGCCTCTCGGTTGCGATCTGGGCATGTTTGCTCACAGCCATCTGTGCTGTGTGGAGGTGATGTCAGGCCTGAGTGTTGGGCAGTTAGTCGAGGTGAGGTCACCTAAAATGTCCTCTCTGAGATGGAGGCAAGTGAATCTGTCACTTTAATGTGCTGCCTTTTGGTTCATGCGCCCACCCTGCTTTTCAGCTGTAAAGAAATACATGTTAGATCTCCGGTAGCTGTTATCATTAAGCATTAGGAAAGCCCTCTGTGGTGTGTAATGTGGATTGTGTGGTGGAGAAGATGAATGGGGTTTTGAGAAGTCTGTTACCCTGTACCCTCTTCTGGAACACAAATAAAACATTTCTCTTTGTTCTTGGCTGTGACAATACGCTTCACTTAGTTGTTGCACCGCTGCTGTCTTTTTTTTTAATAGGTGGAGGTTTTGATGTTAATGTTCAGTGTTGCCTTGGTGATGGCATTTTTCATTCTCAATTATTTGTTTGTCTTAAATCATTGACTCTCTCAGAGTAATCTGTGGGGTTCAAGCCACAGACATGCGTGGGTATGAAGCGTAGGGGATGAAGCACCGAAGCAGAATCACTGACAGAATCACTCGCGTTTGTTTACGTTTTTTTCCCCCTCATTTTTCCCACCGGCCCGTACTCTGGCTGCTGTAACCACACTTAGACTCCTCCCCCGAGAATAAGCCCCGCCCACGGCAACACTGCCAAGTGGCCTAGCGCTTCTAATGGGCTGATGTTTGAGGGCTAGTTAGTGGGAGTCTAATCTGACTCATGTGGTGTTTAAGTGCGGAAATCCTTTCTGAAAAGCAGATGCCATTTTTACTGTTTCCCATGCGAAGCGCAACCGTTTGAAGGGGTCGCAGGGAGGAGTGCCCTTGGAGGCGGTGGGGTGGGGGGCGAAGAAAGTTCCAGTTTGTTGGTTTACTGTGGTTTTTCTGGGCTGCCGCACAGCATGGGCGAGACCACTGGCAAACGACTCGTGCCGTTTCGCTGTGCGAAGGCACTGCCGCGGACGAGCTAATAGCATGTGCTAGCTGCTGTTAGCTGTGTGGCTTTGGGAACCAGCAGCCATTATTGGCTGTGCCTGTAAATATAGATCTTGCCTGGAGGCTAGCGTGGGCCATCAGGTTATGCCAGTATAAAAACAGGGCAGCACGCTTCGGCAGATTAGTGTCCTGCCGCTTGGAAACAGAGGCGGTGTTTAGGCATGCGCAGTAGGCGTTCGACAAAGACCTTGCCTGACGAGAAGCCTGGATTCCAGGAATATGAGCTAAGTCCTCTGTGGTTTGCGGCCTTGAGTAATGGTTTCATGAAAACTCACAAAACCAGACTAGGAGCCGTCATAAACAGGGAACACTTATGTTTTAATGAACTGTAACAACAGCAAAAAAAATTAAATTGGCAGATTATCTGTAATTGTTACCCCTCTTAAGTGTTTATTACTTCCTAAGTGGCACATTAAAAGTTATATTATTCCTAAATTGGAATGTGTCAAATTATTTTATAGAAGTTAATTCTGCAGTTTATTTGCCCATTAGCCATTCACCTGGGAACAGTTACCAAGGCTGATCTGCTAGCTGAGGGATCCCTGTGAATTTTATAGGTTGCCACCCAACATGAATGGAAAAGTGTTGTTGTGATTGTACTGATATGATACTTCTGCAGGTAATGTGAATACCTTTGGGCCATCTCAGTTGAAACAAGTCTGGGTTTATAGACAAAAAAATAAAAGATGTGACAACATTTTTGCAATGGCAAAGTGGCGGTGTCTTTGTGACTTAAGTTTGCTCTAATTTTGTTTGTCGGTTTCCAGTGGTGCAAAAATCAAGGTGCATTTCCCCGTGTCCTTCCTGCAAAGGACAGTTATATTGCTTACCCCAGTTCTATGAAAACGCTTCATGAAAACCGTTATATTGCTAAAGCCGGAAGGAGCCAAGTTAATGGGAGTCGGAGCGCTGCATTGAAATGATGATCGTGAACAGGCGGAGATGTTATTGAGCAGTGAAATAATGCTTTCCTGTGCACCCTACAGCGAAGAATCAATTTTCATTCTGGTGTTTTGATATTTAAATTCTTGCTTTGTTTGCCATGTTGCCCGATTCAAACGAGTCCGGCCGGCTGGAGCGAGCCAGTGAAGTCAGGTGGAGTGTTTGGCGTTTTAGGCCGGTGGTTGTCGGCGCTTTTGAATGTGGAATGTGTCGAACCGGCAGCAATCCGGGGCCTTCCTGGGCTCCTCCGGGGGTAGAGGGTCCCTCCCCTCCCACGGGACGGGGCTGCTTTCCCCATTAGAGGGGCGTTGCTTTCACACCGGGGTGTGCGCGTTACAGCGGGGGTGATGGCGGTCTGACACTGCAGTCTGCCGCTCTTTCAGACCAAGACCCCTTCTGCATTCCAGGCAATCGGCGTTTCAACGTGCGGACTTAAAGAAACGGGGGGTGGGGGGGTTATCCAGTGAATCCAAAGTTCGCTGGATAACCAAATTGTAACATTGGTTTTTTAGTTATAATATACTGTAGATGTGGTGTTATTCATCCAGAACCACAGCAGTGTTCTTATTGTGACTTTCTCAGTTTACTGAAATTATATTTAAAAAATGAAATCTCTTTAGAGTTTTGTGGCCCTAAACGACTGCACAGAGTGTTTGCTCCACTGGCCAGCCCTGCGCCCTCACCCTTGCAGCCTTACCCGGCAAACGTTCCGGAACTTTCCCATTTAGGGGGTTTGCGCGAACGGGAAGAGCCGAGGTCTGCGTTCTGGAAAAGCTTCTCCGGCAGTTTGCCGAATCGAGGCCCTATTTTCGGGAACGTTCCATTTTGACGTTAGCATAAACAAAGGCGTAACACTGCCAGATCAAGCAAACAAAAGTGAACTCATTCCTCCAAGACATTCATCAAGCTACGTTGTTTCTTACTGGCTACTGCAGAAAGTAATAAAGCTAAATGGAGCATGTACACTAAATAAATTCTAACCTTTCAGTCTAACTACGCAGTATGCACTATCACCATCACACATTCATGTTATATAGTTATACAAAAGCTTCTGAAGTTCCCGTCGGTGTACGTTTACATTAGAATGTGACATGACATAGCCTGTTATGGTTCACTTTTCTTCTTTTTCAACCTACTTAGCAAATATTTGCTAGGCTCAATGGCTACTATGCCAGAGTTAACACTATCATACCTCATCAGACTTGCTCAGACAACAGTCAGCATAGCACAGTGGTGCAGTGTATAGCACTGTGACCTCACAGCGAGAAGGTCAGTGTGCTCTTACCAAGATGAGTCAGTGTGCTCTTACCAACAGGTGTCAGTGTGCTCTTACCAACAGGAGTCAGTGTGCTCTTACCAACACGAGTCAGTGTGCTCTTACCAACACGAGTCAGTGTGCTCTTACCAACAGGAGCCAGTGTGCTCTTACCAACGGGAGCCAGTGTGCTCTTACCAAGATGAGTCAGTGTGCTCTTACCAACAGGAGTCAGTGTGCTCTTACCAACAGGAGCCAGTGAGGCTCTTACCAACATGAGTCAGTGTGCTCTTACCAACAGGAGCCAGTGTGCTCTTACCAAGATGAGTCAGTGTGCTCTTACCAACAGGAGTCAGTGTGCTCTTACCAACATGAGTCAGCATGCTCTTCCCAACATGAGTCAGTGTGCTCTTACCAACATGAGTCAGTGTGCTCTTACCAACAGGAGTCAGTGTGCTCTTACCAACAGGAGTCAGTGTGCTCTTACCAACAGAAGTCAGTGTGCTCTTACCAACATGAGTTAGTGTGCCCTTACCAACATGAGTCAGTGTGCTCTTACCAACATGAGTCAGTGTGCCCTTACCAACATGAGTTAGTGTGCTTTTACCACCAGGAGTCGATGTGCTTCTTCCTTTATTTGCCTGGCCTCTCCCTCTTTTCTGTGTCTCTCTTGCAGGTCACAGCTCATGCATAAGGGAGTTGGTGTAGAGCCACAGGTCAGCATACAGTACAAGAGAGAGGGATTTGACTTCTAAATCCCTGAACAACAGGCAATTTACTTTGCAAAGGGCCTCTTTGATGAACAAAGCAGTGCCGATGGGAGGACTCTGGAGGGTGTCATTGATTCATTGTTGTTCAGGCAGGAAGTGGAGGGCACGCAGAAGACAACCTGACAATAGGCTTTAATCTTGATATCGATAATCACGCGCTCACGCGTGCACTCGAGGTGGCGATTGAAGCGGCTAAGGTGAAGTGGAGGTTGGGGGTTTGAGGGGTGGGGGGGGGGGGGGGGGGCGGGGGCGGAGCTGCAGTAAAATATTCATAGCTTCTTTATTTAAATCAATCTCTCGGCGCAGGAAGCCGGCCAGGCGTGCGGCGACTCTCGGTAAAGGGGAGGGGCCCCGTCGTAATGGCTGCCGTGTTTGTGCCCCCGCAGATGGATACCCCCGCCCCCCCCCCGTGCCTTTCCCGTTCCCAGTGACACTGCACTGTCACGCGCGGGTCCTGCGTGTGTGTGTGCGCTCAGCCCTTTCCTCCTTCCGCTCCCTCTATCCGTCCTTCCTAAAGGACGCCAGGAAGGTGCGTGCGTGCGTGCGTGCGTGCGCGCGCTCGCTAATGAAAACGTAGCGGGGGATGGACGCGGCCCGTGACTCCGCCTGGCTGAACGGCTCTTTGCTCTACAGCAAGGCGTAGCGGCAGGGCCCAGGATCTGATTTGTATCGAATACTTGCCGATCCTGATTTTCCCCTCTGTCCCTCTCTCTCTCTCTGTCTCTCTTTCACTCTCTCTCTCCCCCTCTCTTTTGCTCTCTTTCTCCCTCTCTTTTTTTGCTCTCTCTCTCCGTCTCTTACACTCTCTCTCTCTCCCTCTCTTTCACTCTCTTTCTCTATCTGTCTCTCTCTGTCTCTCTCTCTCTCTCTGCTGCAAGAGAAATCAATACAGGAAGGGCATGGAGTTTGAATAGCACATGTTTTGTGTTAAGGTTGATTTGTGAGCCACCAGCTTGCCCCTCGTTTCTGGACAATAGAAATAGAACTAGCATCACAGAAATAATCCAGGTTGTTGCTTTCCTCCAAATTTGTTCATGTCTATACGAGACAAAAAAATGACTAGGCAAATTTGAAGCAGCGCAGATGTAATTTTGTGAGCTCACTGATGTTGTCGTTTGTGAGAGCAAGTTGCGGCAGAGATGCATGCTGGGATAGCCCCATTTGCATTTTATTTATGCTAATTTTTATTGATGCAGTTGCAGAACGGGGTCATGGCCTGCTTATGCAGTTATAGTGGATGTACTAGACTGGGCTAAGCCCTTCTCTTCAGATGGTGCCATTTTATTAAGTGTAACACAAGACTGCGAATGATCCATTGTTTTCTTTCCACCACTACCTCATTTTACTGGAAGGTATTAAGCATGGCTTTTGTCTCCTGAAAGCTTATGGCATTGGGAATGGTGTCAAGTCCCTGTCCCATTGCCCTTAACAATGACTGTCACTATCAACTTAACGTTACCCATGGTTGCACCCACCTGACAATTGCACTATTCACGTAAATTGGAATCAGGTTATTTGGTTGCTATGCCGATGGATTCCTAAATCTCAGTCTGGTAGAACAGACAAAATAAAAAGTGCACCCAGCCAGGCGCTTCGCAAATTACGCACAAATGTGTTGGGGAGGAAAGCACTGTTGACTATAGGGAAATGCAGCTTAAAAAAAAAAAAACTCCTTTAAAAATTGGTCTTCACTTTGGAAGATGTTGAGGGGCAGGAGCCATTCACACCCCTCTTCAGACAGTTTTTACACCCTTCCTGCCCCCCCAGCCCCCAAAATCTCCTGAGATGGAGGTGAGAGCGGCCTGTTAAGCACTCTGGGATCTGGGGGGGGGGGGGGGTGCCATAAAACCAGCGAGGAGGCAAGAGAGAGGACCTTTTTAAATGGGTGGGGGAGGGGTTAAGGGGGGGGGGTTACCCTGTAATGGATGTGGTGTCATAAAATGGGAAAAGGAGAAAATGGGTGTAAAAGAAGGGTAATTAAAGTGTGCAGTAAAGCAGTGGAAGCGGGCAGACTGCGTCCCGTCCTGGCTGGGGGCCCACCGGGGCTGGGCCGGGGTGAGGAAGGCTGACCCGGATGTCAGGAGGGGCCCCCAGAATGCCTTGAATGTCCCGCGTGCGTCAGAGAGAGGGGGCAGGGAGCGTGGGACTTGTGTACACGGGGAATTGTTGGATTGAATTGGAGGAGACCCAGCGCCAGGGCCTTAATGTTCAGCCCCAGCGACGAGGCTCATCCCTTAACCGACAGTTTCTTCGTTACGCAAAAACAAAAAAACGCAGGGTGCGTCAAATAAAGACGGCGGGCGTCAGACGAATCTGTCCATTAGCATTAGCGATAGGAGCGATTATTCAGCCAGCGGAAGAGCTGGCGTTGTTTTGTAGCGTGTGCGCTTGCTCTTAGCGCCACTGCAAATAGCATTTTTATATGCACGTTAAGTCTGGCATTCACATGCAGCTCTGGTCGGCATCACAGGCATGTCCTGCCTTTGTTTGGGAGGAGAGAGGAGGCTGTTGAGGTGTACATACGGCCAGGGGTGGAGATGGTATGTTGTGACTGGCAGCGCCAATCAAAAGCCAGTTAGCAGCAGGCTACAATGGCACCTGACCCAGACCCTCCTATCAGAACAGCTTGAGTGTTTTCAGTATTGTGTGACTGGAATTTCGCATGCATAGAGACGCACAGGAAGAAATGGGATATTATCTTAAGCCTATCTGGCCTCCTAGCGAATCCCACTGTCACTGCACACATCTGAACACTTCCCTGCATCCAAATCAAGTCACACACACACACACAGACACTCACACACACACACATACACACGCACACATTCTTTCATGTTGGGTTACATCAGATATGCACAATGTTATTAGTCTTCGGTGTGATAAGAGCTATCCACTTCCATGAAATGCAGTGTTTGATTGAGGATTCTCTGGGTAGGAAACTGAGTGTTTTATAGAGCATGGATTATTGGGTGAAAAACCACACACAGGCAAGGAAAATGTAATTTTTGCTGTCGCTGTTTGCCCAAAGGAGGGCATTTTCCCGTTTGATAGGACTCATTGGAACACTAAGCAGGTGTGGTGTGTGGAACTGCTCGTTGCTTTGCTGAAGAGAAGATAAAACTGGGACAGACACTGAAGCCGACGCTAAACAGTTCAGTGGGTGAATTTTGCACCGTGTGCATGGGTACGATAGGCCTGCGCTTCCTCTGCCAGCTCAGAGCTACCTGTGCTAGTGTGTCCCGTAGGATACCTGTGCTCTCTCTCTCTCCTCTCTCTGTGCTGGTCTCTCCCCTCCCTCTCTCTGTGCCGCTCTCTCCCCTCCCTCTCTCTGTGCTGGTTTCTCCCCTCTCTCTCTCTCTGCGCTGGTCTCTCCCCTCCCTCTCTCTGTGCCGCTCTCTCCCCTCCCTCTCTCTGTGCTGGTCTCTCCCCTCCCGCTCTCTGTGCTTAGATCGCCTGTGGCAGCAGGCCTGGTGCAGCCTGCTTTCGGTTCCCTCGCAGAGAGCGCAGCTTAACCTTTACTCCACTTAAATTCCACTCCTTCCTTCCGTCTGACTCTGATCTGAAAACAGCAGTTCCTGGTTCAGTTCAGTTCAGTTCAGTTCAAGTTTGTTTGCCATATTCGGTAGAAACTGAATTGGAATTGGATTGGGGTGTACAGAGCTTAAAAGAGAAAGATAAAAGTTAAAAGAATCTACAATACTGACATTAAACAAAAGAAACCAGACAGAAAGAAAACAGTTTAACCCCCCCCCCCCATATGGTGTGACCCGCTTGTGGTCAGTAATTCTCAGGCTGGGCTTTTGAGGGTGATTGGAAAGGTCGAAGGTCGACGGGATGGGCGTTTGTGCGGTGGGAGGACGGCGGGGGCTGTCGGTGTAAAGCCGTATGAATCTGTTGCCCTCGCCCCCCAGGTTGACCGCACCAGGCCGTTTTGCGATAGCATGGGTCTCCCCCATTACCTTCACAAAGCCTTTTAATAACAGATCGGATACGCAGGCTGAGGGGACGTGCTTATGTGCGGTTAACACACGAGAGCGGCCTCGCGTGGGCCGCACGTACCATGTGCACCCTACACACGGGCCGTCTCGTCTAGGGTGAACCCAACACGGAGCCGCGGGTTTCCCACTGCGGGAAGGAGGAGCTGGAGGAGGAGGAGGAGGAGGAGGAGGAGGATCTTCTGGACGCCCGTCTGAAACCTCCCGCCTCGCTCCGTTGGGCTGCTGCAGCTGAATTTGGGTCAGCGGCTGGTGCTGGAGGAGCAGGAACCCTGTAGCCGTGACCGTTGTTTTCCCATTACCAGAGAACGCGGCGCGCTGCGCCTCCGTCAGTGTCTGCCCTCAGCGAGGCATGATCTGGTTACTCTCCTCCATCTAATTAAAGTGCCCCGATCGGCTCTGCTAGCCCTCCGGGGGTGGAGGTGCTGGGCTCCTTTTCCCAGCACTGTTATATCGGGTTTGGGTTTATTAGATCGTTACTAATCGCTTTGAGGAGGATTGATGGGTCAGGTGACCGCGTGCTCTTTTCTGGTTGGTCTATCACCTCACCGTGCCTGTTGTCGCTGTGCGTCTGTACAGCAGATCGTAAATGACCAAGAAAACGTACCGAAGGAAAGTTGGCACTGTTTGGTTCGGCTGTTGAATGCTGCAGACAGGAAGTTGGTCTTCTTGCGGTGGGATTGGCTGACGGGATTATAAAGGTACCCTTTTCAGCCACTGTTGGAGGACCTGCTTCGAATAACACTGCAGGCCAATTCATGCCTGAATAGAATACAAAAAAACAAAACATGACACAGCAAGGCAGGGAATCCACATTCCCTGATAAGGGAGGAATTGTCTGACTTGAATGTCTGAATAAAAAAAGGTATTTGAGGACTGACGGGAACTATGTACCGTAACGTGCACCGGCTGGCGTGTTTTCACAAGCCAAGAACACAGTGGTCGCTGGGAGTTGGGCCTTCTTGGCTGAACATGTTCTGAAAGGTTTCCCTCAGCCAGGTGAGATGGAGAGGGAGGGGGTTTTGGTGGTGGGGGTTGGGGGTTTGGGGAGGGGGGGAGTAAGCCAGTCTGGCCAGGTCAGGCTTAAAGAATCTATGACAGAAACGGTCTTCCACCGAGGATTTGGGGCTTCTCACCCCTCTGCCTCAGACCACACCGCTGGTTTTGTGTTGGCGTTTTGGGACGTTAGTCACACGTCTCCTCCTGGACCCATTAGCCTGCGCGCGTTAGCCACTCTGGCTGGGATAACGGCAGGGTATGACAGCTAGCACGAGCAGGGGAGGGGTGAGGTACAGACATCTGTGTGTCACGGGGACGCTGACTAGGTGTGAAATGACCGTCAGCTCAGACAACCAGCCAGCCAGTCATTCTGTTCATCGGAGGACAGACTTTCAGGCCAAGGAAAGTCAGGCTTCATTCCCTTTGAGAGCTCGGTAAAGTAAAGGTTTTATTTTGAGTTGCCTGTGAATTCAGTCCGTTGCTCTCTTCAGTCTGAATCGGACTGAACGAGGTCCTGGATCTACGCTGTGTAATGTTCAGTCATAACTAACAGCTGGAATTATGTATTTCACCGATAAGCTGCTGTGAGCCCTTTGAAATGTGAGCTGAAAGGTGCTCCACAGATAAGATGTTATCAGTACCATTGTTTGCTCCCACATGTAAGGACACTCAGCTGAAGCTCAAAGGCTGAAAGGCATAAAAGCCAGCCTGAGCAGCAGTTACAAGAAAAGATCTAGCAAATGCCATTCATCATGGAGTGAGCATGAATCAGGGGGTAATTGAGCGGCTTTCATTCGATTACCGAATGCATTGCGCTCATGACCGACCGCGGGCATACCTGTAAGCAGTGCTGTGTGGAAGCCAGACATCAGAGCTGGGGTAACAGAGGGGTGGGGGGCGGGGTAGCCTTGTGCCACCCAGCTCTGTCCCTCCTCTTCCTCCCCCTCCTCCCGCCCCGCCCCCGGGGGGCAGCAGTTGTTCCCCCCCGGGGCTCAGACCCCTGAGCCCGCCGCTGCGCCGGCGACGCAGAGCAAGGAGCCGCTCGCAGGCCGCGGGACGGGGGAGGTCCCATTTCAAACTTTTACGTCTGCTGTGCCTCTTGTTTCTCTTCCCCTGTGATGCATGCCTGTTGAAAGCGTTGCTCTGTCCCGTAGCAATACCACTAGAAACATGCACACAGATACAATCCCTTAACACTGGGGTAGCCTTAGAGGGGAAGCTGGAATATCCCAGACCTTATGCGAGATGATCTGACTGGTGCGTGTGTGAAATGAAGATGGCGCCTGGGCTGGGTATTGGCGGAGGGGACGCGCTCGGCATGGTGAATGGGCCGAAGAGCGCGCGCGCGCCTCACCTTCCTGTTTTCGTCGCTTTCCGCGGCTTCACTTTCACACGCTGCCCGGGGTGACTTCAGGTCACGGCCACGCCCTGCCTCGCTATCTTCGGCGCAAAGCAGATGGTAACCGCGCTTGTTGTGGCAGAGAGGAACGGGTCGCTCCAGCGCTTGCCGGTGAACACCCACGCTAGATAAGGGAAGCCGTTGTGCTGTAATAAGCGTCACGTTGCTATTTTCGCTCCCTGCTTATCTGGCCGTCGGATCAGAGAAGTGGGTGTTTGATTTGACTGTAGACCGTGTGAGCGGTTTCCACCGCACCCGGCAGGCGATGGCGGGCTGGCGGGGTTGGCGGTTTTTGACCCTCCCACTTGCCCCGAGGGCCGCGCAGCAGCGCCCAAATTAGAAAGTGGGATCCGCGCGAACTCCGCCGACCCCGCCGCGCGGCGCTGCGACAGGTACGCAGGCGCAGACGCGCAGGCGCAGACACGCAGACGCGCAGCCGTAAGATGCGCAGCCACGTTGTTGTGTGGGCCCCGACTCGTCGACAGCGTCGTAAAGACCCTCCGCCCGTCTCCCCTCCTTCCTCCCTCTCTCAGGTGTTCCAGCTTTAGCGCTGTCTTTGGCTTTCGGGATTAATTTTAGCCAAGTTTATTTCTTCCTTCTTGGTGCGGTAAGAGAGGGCAAACGGCGGCGGATCGGAGGCCGCCCCGCGCGCGGCGGGAGGATTCATGGCGCTCGGGGGCGCTGGGCCTCCGTCCCATGGCCCAGATAGGAGCGGGAGATGAAACACGGCGCTCGCTGTTACCCTGGGCTGTCCGGACGTGTTTCCAGCACCTCTGGTGCAGGGGGGAGCCGTACGTTTCCCCCGTTTGCACAGTTCGGGTGAACGGAACGTAAAACCTCACAACGAGAAAATGTGCCTCCCCCCCCACCCCCACCCCACCCCACCCCCTTTCTTCTCTCCCTGAGCAGCTTTGATCCTGTGTGAACTGACAAACTGCGGGCGAGATGGAGGACTGCCAGATGAGTCATATTCTTCAGAGCAGACCTGGACCTGCTCCAGCGCTGTGGAAGAGGGCTGGTTGTAAAATGGGTGCTTGGTGCACAATGACCTATATCCTCGTCCTATTTAGTACGTTACGGTGTGCGCTGTTTGTCATCGTCCAAACCTCCCCCCCCCCCCACCCCCCACACTGTCACCTCCCCCAGAAAACAGAGGCAACGCCCCCGACGTCCTCGTGATGAACATGCCCGTGTCTCGCTGGTGCCCTTGAGCCGGTTGTGCGTGCCCCTGCTGCACCGCGGCTGCGGTGGCCGTTCACCCGGCGGTGCGAAAAAGGCGAGCCTCGTCCGTCCTCCAGCTCTTCTGCTCGCCGTCCGTGCGGTTGCCCTGACCGCCATTCGCTGTCACTTCCTCGGCCCTCCTCTAACGTGAAATTGCGAGGAGCGTCGCGGTTGGCCACCACGGTTCACCTTGAACAGCACGCCTGCCGTGTGACGGTGGTAGTGATCGCGGGAGAGAGAAGCGGCTCAAAGGTTTTTTGCCCTGCTGGGCACGGTCGACCACGCCCCTTTTCTGGACAGGAAGTCGGGGAGCATCGCGTGTCTGAGCTGCCCTGGGCTTCTGAGAGCCGTGCCGACGAGCGAGCGAGTGAGCGAGAGCGGACCGGTTGAAAGGGGCTGGGTTTGACGGAGGAAAGCTGCGTGGGAACACTGGCCCCGCGGCTTGATTCCCCTCTGCCCGAAATCGCTCCCCTCCCCTATCCCCCTCCCCTCGACCTGGCCTCTCCGGCGGTGTTTGATCTCTCTGTCAGAGCCTTGAGAGAGAGCTCCTCTTCATTAAGCCCAGTTTCACACACAGAGAGATAGAGAGAGAGAGAGAGAGAGGGAGCGAGGGAGAGAGAGAGAGAGCGAGGGAGAAAGAGAGAAAGAGAGAGTGCGAGCGGGAGATAGAGAGAGAGACTTAGTAACTGTGTTAGGGTGCCCTCTCTCCCCCACTTCCTCCCCCCGTGTGAGGTACGGCCGATGCTTTTCTGTGCCGCTCTGCTCCGTTTCTGCGGATCCCTCCCAGCCCTCCTTCCTTCCCGCCTGCTCTTCCGCCGCGTCTTCATTCCCCCGTCCTTCGCCGCGCCGCGACGCCCGTCTTTATTAATGCATGGCGCTGCGGAGCCGCTGCGCGGGCGCTGTTCTCCACGCCTCCCCCCGTGCCTTTCCCTGACTCTGCCAGGCCACGCGAAACGGACAAGGGTACGCGCCCCGCCCCCAACCCCCCAACCCCCACCCTGCCTTCTCCCACCGCCCTGCTTCTGATGGGGTCCTGCCTCCTGAATAATGCAAGAGAAGACTGTCTGATCTATTTACGGATGAAGATGTGTGTTTGCGTACATGCGTGTGCATGTGTCTGTGTATGTGTGTGCGTGTGCGTGTGTTTGCGTGCGTGTGTGTGTGTGTGTGTGTGTGTGTTTGTATGACTGTGTCTGTGTGTGCGTGTGAATGTGTCTGTATGTGTGCGTGTCCGTGTGCGTGTATTTGTAATGTGTGTGTGTGTGTGTGTTTGTATGACTGTGTGTGTGTGTGTGTGCATATTTATGTGCATGTTGTAAGGTTCATATTCCCAGGGGTCTGAGTGCGAAGCCGAGGGTTTAATTCAGGAAGTGAGTGTCCCTGTTATGAAAAACAATTTGTTTCAGATTCAGACCATGCTGCATGAAAGATGACAACAATAACACACACACATGCGCACGCGTACACACTCACACAAACAGACACACACACACACAAATGCTCACACACACGCAGACACACGCACACACACACACACACATGTATGTCCTGTGCTTTCAGTGGATCCCTGGAAGCTAGCGCCAGCGGCGGCCGCGTCGGACCGCCATTCTGTCGCGCGAGCAAAAGACAAATGAGCCTGGAGGCGAGGCTGCTCTGGGGCCCTGACCTCTTCTCATCGTGTCGAAATGTGCAGCTAACCAGCCCCCCGATAGAACCCGGGAGAAAGAGCAGGCAAACAAGCGCCATCCGTCTCTGCTGCCCAAAGCTGGCCGTGACGGGCCTTGGACAAGTGATGGGAAGACAGACTAAATTGAATTTGTCCTGCTTTCCACGGTCGCTGGCTCTCAGGGACCCTGACGATGTAATTAAAATACAAAGTGGCGGTTGAAATAGCCGCCATTTTCACACTAATTCCGAATGGAGGTGGGGGTGGGGTGGGGAGAGCCTCTCTCCTGGGTCAAGCGCGGCGGGGGGGGGGGGGGGGGACGTGGGGGGGAGCCTCCAAAAACGAACGCCCACTGTCGGGCTGGTCTGGTGAAATTGGGTCGGCCGGCTCTCCATGGGGGGGGGGGGGGGGGGGGGGGACGACAACAAACGACCCGACCAATCAGACGGCAAGAAAGGATAGTGGAGCTGAGAGGAAGAGTAAAACAGTAACTGGTGGCGTGCTCCACTCTCAGGCTCAGGGTGCTCATCTCAGGAGAAGCTTCTCACAGTAGTAGATGGATCTTGGGTAGAGAAAAGGATGGTTCTGGAAAAACCTGGGCAGTATTATTAATTCTTCAGTGAGTCAGGCTCTGTGAGGCTGTGCGTTTTTTGGTTCATTATTTGTCCCCCTGCTCAATGAACAAAGACACTCGATATGCAGGGGTCCTGTGGATCAATCTTCTGAGACTTACTGAGCTTATTTTTCATGTCTCTTTATTTTCTTGACTCAGAAGTCCTGAAGAATATGATTAATGCCAAACGCAGACATCTCTTTCTTTTGGAATATGATTTATTCACAACGCGGTGAAATATGTAGCAGATACACCACAGATTTTGCTCGGACAGCGTGCTGTCTGACGGGCGAAGTGAGATCAGGATTGCCCTCGCGAGTTCCGTCTTCACATAGTTCACTGTCTGGCTATTCCAAATATTTCAGCTGTGTTTCTTAAGGGAAAGGAGACCGCTGTACCTCCCCAGGAGGGCCCACGTGCCCCCCCCCCCACCACTCACCCCCCGCCCTCGTCTCTTTCCTGTGTCCGAACAGCCAGAGCCGCCCTCCGATGTGGGCCTGTTGGCTGGTTGGCTCAGTCGAGCAGCGACTGGCATCGGGAGCCTTGCTCTTCCGCACAGCTGCAGATCAGCTAGCGCCGACAGAAGGCCCGCGCGGGGTTTCGTTTTTACTGATAACGTTCACGGGCGTTCTTACATACGCAGGAACTGCCCCGCGGAGGCCGCTTCGCACAGAGCTCGCCTGCCAGCCATCCGTTAGCCCGCTAGCGCGCTACGCGCGGAGACTGCAAACTGCAATGCAAATCACCGCTACGGCTTAGAGAGCGCTGCGCTGTACAACCCGCGCGGGAAGGATTAGGGCTGCGCAGCTCCGCAGGGGCAGAGGAATCTTCCAGAACACGCGCTCTCAGGCTGAGCCCTGATAGGCCGTGTTCAGAATGGGAATCCAGCTCGAGTTTGGAGTGATCCGTCACGTCCCTCGTCCCAAATCGACTGTCGTTTCCTCGTGAGTGAAGGCTGGAGAAATCTGCATGACAAGGCCTGCCTTTGGGATGGGTACCTTCTTCTCCCTCCCCTCTTTTTGTCCCCATTTTCCTCTGTCCATCTCCTCTACTTTCTACCTTTTCCTTTTCCCTCTCTCCACTCTTCCCCCCCCCTCTGCCTCCATCCTGTCATTTCCTTCTTCGCCTCATCCTTCTTTCTTCCCCCTCTTCTCGCTCGTCCCTCTCTTCCTTCCCTCTTTTCCTTCCCTCTGTGAAAGCCTCCTTAGCACAAGTGCTCTACATGATTGATCGTCCTCCCTCTTTTTTCTCCACAGTTTAATCTAGGTGCTCACTTAGACTCAGAGGTAGCAGGCACGTCCTGGATGCGCGAATGACTGTTTGAGCACGACTAGCAGGGTCGTGTAATCTTCATCTAAAGCGAGAAACAAAGCTAACCTTGTGTATTTTCTGCCTCTGTCAGTCACTGTGCATTTGACGCATTTTACTTGGAAGGAAGGGAAGGAGTCACTTAAGCACGGAGTGTCCCCCCCCTGCGCTGGCTGAAGTGGCGGTTAATGTGAAGCCTTTCAGCCGGCTTGCAGGAGTGTTTTTTTTTTTTTTGTTGCCAGGGTGACACATTGGCGCTGTCCCTTTGCCTGTTGACAAGGACGTGCGGCCGCCCTGACGGCACTTTGGGCTGTGACCTTGGCCGCGCGCGTTCCCGTCCGCCCGCGGTTCGCCGCCGCGGCGGGGGAGGAGGAGACGCGTTCCGCACGCGGACGTCCGCCTCGCGCTTTCACCCCCGCGACGCAGAGAGCTCTCTTCACCTGCTCCTCCAAGAGTTTCAGCCTTCAGTCATTAAACGCGGGCGTTCCGGTCCGATGTGGGTCACGCCGGCCGGCGGTGTTTTAGCGGTGGGGCGCAGGGCCGGCGTGGTCTCGCTGCGGCGGGAGCTTTGCGTTTGTGTGCCGGGACCCGAGGGGGTCACGTGATCCGCTCTACGCGACGAGCATCCCGAGCGCTTCCAAGCCCCTCGCGGGCCGACGGCCGGTGGAGGCCCCGCTAGGGGAATTTGGCATCCCCCTCCCTCAAGCCAGTGTCAGCTGGGTACCTATCGGCCACAAGCAGAATGGCGTCGCCGGGGCGACAGAGCTGCCCCTTGCGTGTTGACGCGGTGCGATGATGAACGCGGACGTGGACTGGTCTTCAGGGCCGTCTTTGCTCGGACTTGCTGTGAGAGTTGCCGTTATGTCAGGAGTCCTGAAAACGTGCCATTAACACAAGAAGAACAGGCCGATGGGCACAGGATTACATTTTAATACTGTTAGCAAACATTCTTTCGTTAAGGCTATGCTGTTTGGGCCTCATGTTACAATGACACATATTAGTAAGGTACACTGCCCACATAGCCTGTGTGAACCCTTTGAAGAGTGGGCTTTTTTGGAATGTTTTTTAAAAATTATAAATCAGTGTTCTAGAACTCCATTGCTTTCAATTACCAGCAGTGATGGTTGCAGCAGCATTAGAATGTTCAGTTAATAACATTCTAATCACATGTTTGTGCTCTTACACCTTAAAGGGTTAATGCCGAGGCGCACTCCCTAAACCGCCTTAATGTGCTTTGGATTCCTGTTTCCGTGGTTATGGCCACACATGTTATTTAGGTCAAGGACTGTCTGAAGCCTTGCCGTGGACCAGGGGGCCAAACATAGCCTCTCTGTGCCTCCTCTCACAGAGCCTGTGTCACCATGCTAACGGAGGAGTAGCCTCTCTGTGCCTCCTCTCACAGAGCCTGTGTCACCATGCTAACGGAGGAGTAGCCTCTCTGTGCCTCCTCTCACAGAGCCTGTGTCACCATGCTAACGGAGGAGTAGCCTCTCTGTGCCTCCTCTCACAGAGCCTGTGTCACCATGCTAACGGAGGAGTAGCCTCTCTGTGCCTCCTCTCACAGAGCCTGTGTCACCATGCTAACGGAGGAATAGCCTCTCTGTGCCTCCTCTCACAGAGCCTGTGTCACCATGCTAACGGAGGAGTAGCCTCTCTGTGCCTCCTCTCACAGAGCCTGTGTCACCATGCTAACGGAGGAGTAGCCTCTCTGTGCCTCCTCTCACAGAGCCTGTGTCACCATGCTAACGGAGGAGTAGCCTCTCTGTGCCTCCTCTCACAGAGCCTGTGTCACCATGCTAACGGAGGAGTAGCCTCTCTGTGCCTCCTCTCACAGAGCCTGTGTCACCATGCTAACGGAGGAGTAGCCTCTCTGTGCCTCCTCTCACAGAGCCTGTGTCACCATGCTAACGGAGGAGTAGCCTCTCTGTGCCTCCTCTCACAGAGCCTGTGTCACCATGCTAACGGAGGAGTTGGCCTCAGGTGGAGAAGTGGGTTGTGTGGTTGTTCCGTGAGGAAAATTACAAAGGAGTGATAAATGCTCGCTGCGTGACATGTCCTGCTGGATCCCGACCAGTAACGGGCCAGGAGAGCGCTCGCTCGGAGCCTTACTGAGGACACAGAGTAGATGAAGAGGTCAGAGAGTGCGTTCGGGTGTCTGGCACAGCTTCAACCCGCCCCGGCTGGGGAACGCACGGGCCAGACCTGCGCCCGGGAACGGTGCCAGCGTCCACGCCCCGCACGCTGATCAAAAGGGGGGTAAAATGGCGGCGGAACGTTTCGCCAAAAGGCCGAGGACGAAAAGCGAAAAGCGGAGAGACACGGTCGTGCGTTCTGCGCTCGTCCGCCCGAGGTCTCGGCTGGCCTCGTCTCCTGCGCGAACCGCTCAAACGGGGAAACTGAGCTCCGCGCCGCCCATCTCTCCACCCGGGCCGGGAGCCGTGCCAGCGAGGGAGGGGGCGGCCGTCCGTCAGAGCCCTGAGACGGAGCGTCCAAAACAAACAGGGGGCTCTGAGGCCGGGTGTTACGTTTGCAGGGCAGCGCTAGCTTGACCTTCACCCCAGCTTTGAGCGCGAGCTCGCGTCAGATTCCCTCCTGAAATAGTCCCCTTGTTGAGTTGCCAACGTCATAATTCAGAGCCTTAAGTGTTTCGTCTGGCATGACAAACACGCGCACGTAGCACACACACACACACACACACACATACCTACACACACACACACACCTACACACACACACACACACACACCCTCAAACACACAATGTTCAGACCTTTCATTACCCTGTCTGGCGTGTTATATTCAAACATCTCTTTCCACTTTACACTGCCTTATCACCTCACACCATTTCCCATCAGCCCCTGGGCTCAGGGGTCGCACCACACGAGCAGCTTTTCTCTGTCTCGGCTAAGATGTAGCTCTTTGCGTTTTTGCCCTTTCTGGCCACAGCATTATCGGCTGTACTCTCAGACCTTTGGAGCGTTTGTATGGGAAGAGTTCTGAAAGAGGGAGCTTAAGGAGGTGCTGTCCCAAAGTCCCCCCCCCAGGCTTCCCTGTCCAGGAGGAAGGGGGGGGGGGTGCTGCTTTACCTTTGGCCTAGATGTAAATGAACAGATGATGAAGGTGTGCATTTTGCCCCCCACTTTCATTCAATATAAATTATTTAGAATATTTAGCATGGAGCTCTCTCTCTCTCTCTCTCTCTCTCTCTCTCTGTCCCTTTCTCTCTCTTATCCAAACATTCCCATTTCCTGTATGAGAGGAGAGTCTCCCTGGGGACGGGGTGGGCGTGGCTTCAGCAGGGGAGCGGTGTTGGGACCCGTCCAGGGGAAAACCCTGCATCCGGGCCCTGGGGCTTCCCGCTTCCCCGCGCCCTGCGCCCCGCTTCCCCGCCCCCCCCCCCCGGAGTGCGGGGGTCCCACGTCCTCCCTCGCACGCTGTCACCGCATTCCTTTTCAAGGTTGGCCAAACGGCGCGGGAGGGAGCTCAGAATAGACCGGAGTGTTCTGGAATAGACCTCTCGGACCACGGCTTTACCTCCCGTCTCGGGTTCAGCCGGCCTGCCGGACGGCCCGGTGCCGGGCAGCGGCGAGTTGGGGAACATGGCTGATCGCAGGGCGGGAACGCCGCTTTGAGACAGGTGACCGCGCGGGGCGCTGCGGCTCCAGAGGGGAGGCTGGTGCGTAGGGCGTGTCCGAGAGGAGAGGGGCGGGCTTAGAGGAGAGCAGCAGGGTGTTGACTGGCATCGTTGGCTGGGAGGAGTAGAGGCGAGGTGGCTCAGGAGGGGAAATATGGAGGTCTGAGGGTTAAGGTTAGGGTGAAAGGTGATCGTGCCCTTCAGAAGGGGTGTGTGCCAAGTCTGACCCAGTGTGTGTGAGTCCCTCAGCCAGCTCTGCTGACTACGAGCCCTGGTACTTCCACCAGCCGCCTGGTCACACTGACTGACACAGAACACTGAGGAACTGGGAGCGTCCAAATGGAGAACTGAATGGGGAGGTCAGACTCGGCCTTTCCAGTTTTATACTTCCTCTTCTGTGTGAGGAACAGGTTTGTGGTTTTGCACGGTCCATGCAGATCGACTGTGCTGTAGGTCTCTGTGTGAGGAACGGGTTTGTGGTTTTGCACGGTCCATGCAGATCGACTGTGCTGTAGGTCTCTGTGTGAGGAACGGGTTTGTGGTTTTGCAAGGTCCGTGCAGATTGACCGTGCTGTAGGTCTCTGTGTGAGTCTTGTGCCCCGTAGGTTGACCCAGCAGCGAGAGGGAGCGTTAACCTCCCTCTGCCTGCATTTCTTGTATAAACAACCCAGCCTCTCCCCCTCTCTCTCTCTCTCTCTCTCTCCTCTTTCTCCCACCCTTTCTCTCTGTCCCGCTCTCCCTCCCCCTTCTCCCTCCACTGTTGAAAAAACAGCTTGAAAGACAAATGTTTTCACAAGAGGAACCTGCGCCGGGCAGTCCATTCCTGAAGCGCTTGAAAATAAACAAACGGGCTTCTTTCTCAAATACTCGCATACCCCCATAAGACCCAGTAAAGCCCGGCCCCGGCTGCCGGCTTGCTCTGAGCCTCCACATCCACCGTTTCCTTTGCCGGGCCCGTCAAGGCCAGACCCGCGCCTTAGCATTTAGAGCCACTCTCCCAGCGCGGGTATGGCAAATGAGGCTGTTTGCATGAATGTCGGCTATTGTTGAAGCTATGCTAACTCTGGAACATCTTTTAGAGTTGAGGAGTCGCACTGCTAGCTGTACCCGCGTACAGCCGTGCCGTTTTATTGAGCTAGGCTGTGAAATTTGCACCGTCGGTGGCGCTAGCAAGAGACCCCGGCACTACTGCTTTAAATTCAAGCTTCGAGAGGCCGTGACACGAAGATTGCATCTGATCAGCGATGCGGATAGCGTGCAGGGCCATGTGTACGGCGTGGGCTGTGAAACCTCTGTTTACTTTCTCTTGTGACCTATCGATAATATGCAAATAAGGTTGCACAATCTGGATGGGCGGAGCCTTCTAAACTACTTCCTCCCTGTGACATTTCACACTGGTCGAGCAGGCCAGATTTTGCTTGACTCATAGAACTAGCACGATCTTACTGCGCTGTCTGTGATTGGTCGGCAGACCGTGGGCCCTGGTTGGGCGCGCCGTGGAAACATGTCGCGTGTAAGCCAGGCAAACGCCTTTCCATCTCCTCCCCAGGACAGTGGGTCCTGTGGGCGGCAGTGTAGTATAATGGTTAGAGAACTGGGACCAGAGGTTCGATTCGAACTGCCAGGTTCGATTCCCAGGAAGGCCAAGGTACTTAACCCGACTCGCTTCAGTAAACATCCAGCCGTATAAATGGAAACTGTGTACAAAGGTTGTGTAAGCTACGCTGGATGAGAGTGTCTGCTAAGTGGCTGTAATGTGGTGTTTCAGTCTGAGTCTGTGGCTGTCTGTGTGGGGGTGGGGGGGGATATTCTTAGCCCTGCTTCATTTTCAGCTAAGCTTCATTTGTGACAACAGTCAGGCCAGTAGAGTAGAGGTTCTGGTGGCATAACTACCAGTTAAAAGTGTGTCGAACTGTCCCTTATATGAAGGGCAAAATTACCACTCTCAAAAAGAGAAAAAAAAACATACCTTCATGTATACTATATTCTACTATATTATAATGCACAGACGGGTGACAAATTAAAGGAAAAACCAACATGAAGTGTCTTAGTAAGGTGTTGGGACACCACGAGCCATTTGTATACATGCATGACAGGATGTTAATTGCATAATTGCATCATGCAGCACACCTGTATGGAGGCATCTGCATTCGTTATGTTTCTCCACTCATTTATTCAGGTTTTTCCTTTTAGTTTGTCACCCGCCTGCATGCACCTTCAGGGCTGCAGGGTTCACCTGGTGCTTTCAGAGGAGAAAAGCAGGGCTCTCCTGGCCCCTCCATGGCTCTGCCTGCTGCTGTGGGCCTGCTGATGGAGCCTTCATATCACTCTGAACGAGGGGGAGCGTCCTCATTAACATGCGTCAGCGCCGGGCCCGGTAACTGATGTGAACGAGACCCTGCGGCCCGTTTTCATCTATGGGCACCTGGGGAAAGGGGGATGCGAAGATTACACACCGAAATGCCTTCGCGTTGCCGTGGTGCTTACTGCCCGGGCTGTCCCCAGCCGCCGCCTGTCCTGGCTAATCGGGAGAGGCTGAGCGCCGTCGTATTCGTTTGAAAAGACGGTGACCCTAATCCACGGTTTCTGAAAGCCGAAAAGGGAATGGCTGCTCTTGCACAAATGTCTGTTCTGAAGTCGCTGTCGAAGTATTGGTGGCAGTGTGGTATAGCTTAATAGGTAAGGAGTTGGTCTTGTAACCGGAAGGTCACAGGTTTGATTCCCAGGTAGGACACTACCGTTGTCCCCTTGAGCAAGGTGCTTAACCTGCATTGCTTCAGTATATATATCCGGCTGTATAAATGGATGCACTATATGTAAAAAGTTGTGTAAGTTGCTCTGGATAAGAGCGTCTGCTAAACGCCTGTAATGTAATGTATTTATCTTTATCTTTGCCTGTGTTTAAATTCAGCGCCTGTCCAAACACCCAGATAAGCGCTTTTGCTGTCCTGGTTAAACTGAGCCGCAGCTAAGCAGTGATTCCTCCCCGTACTGAGTTCAGTCACAAACGGCTGAAGTGCTTCCTTGCTGGCTGGTTGAGTAGAAAGACTAAACTCCGGTGGTCAGTGCTGGACAGTGTTGGCTTGCATGGAAGACAAGCCCAGCATTGTCTCCCAGGCCTTGTCCTCTGCAACTGTGTTTAATTACAGTCAGCGGCCTGCTTTCCAGCCACGTCCGTATGGCCCACATTTTTATATTGTGCTCTCATTAGGCTCAGAGAGGGAGAAGGGGTTGCTCTTTATATAGCTGCTGGCTACTATGTGTGTGTGATGTGTGTGTCTGTATGTGTGTGTGTGTGGGTGTGGGTGTGACGTGTGTGTGTGTAATGGGTATGTGTGTGTGAGAGAGAGTTTGTTTGATGTATGTGTAATTGATGGCAGCTTTAATACAGATAATAGGCCTCTGAGCCCTGTAATAATCTTGCCTGTAATGGCTCCAGATTAGATGGCCACAGTGCCCTGTAAACAATGGCGGGTGAGAGAGAGGGAGCCGCGGAGGTGAGTAGGAGCGAGGGAATCTGATTGGTTATGTAAGCGTGTTCTATTTAAGCTTTATTTGTGTGACACGGGCTGTAGTGGCTGCCAGCGCGCTGGGGACGGCGGCTACTGCGGGCGGGCATCCCGAGCGGGAGACTCCTCCCTTCACACGCTTCATAAAAAAGATAAATATTCAGAATCAAAGGCCCAAAATATCCACGTGTTTTTTTGTCTGTTGCTTGCGTGCCGATCGGAGTGGGAGGAGCGTGTTCAGACGCAATTTGAGGGGTTTCTCCCGGACACCCTGCAGTTCAGGTTGACTGAAACGGCTGTTTTTTTAAAGTTTTGTTTTTTAGAGGAGAATGGCCGCTCGGCGACATTAAGCTGCGTCGGTCTGCCTGTATTAGGAGGACATTTGTTCTGCATTAAATTAATTATGAGCCCAACTGGGGGCTGAAGGAAAGTGTAGATACACTGTGTATGCCGTGTGTATAAAGCTGCAGATCTGCTTTTCATTTGCACTAACCAGGTGGTTCTGGTCAGGGAGAAAGAGCGTTTGTGTGTGTGAGGGTGAGTGTTTTTGTGTGTGTGTGTGTGTGTGTGTGTGTGTGTGTGTGTGTGTGCCTGTGCGTGTGCGTGTGCGTGTGCGTGTGCGTGTGCGTGTGTGTGTGCGAGTGTGTGTTTGTGTGTGTGTGTGTGTGTGTGTGTGTGTGTTAGTGTTTGCCCAGCCTCCTTTATTTTCTCAGTTTCTCTCTCTCACTCTCTCTCTCTTTACCCTGCTCTATTTATTTCAGCTTCTTTTATTCTCTTGTGGCCTCCTTCTTTCACTTTCCCTTAGCCTCTCTCTCGCTCGCTTTCACTCCCTCCTTCTCTTCCCCTCTCTCTCAGTCTCCTGCCACTTTTCCATCTTTTCCCTCCATTCTCTGGTATCTGCAGGTGTGTCACTTCTCTGCTGAGTCATGTGACCTGGGTGTCCGAGCCGACTCGAGGGTCAGCTGCAGCCCTGCCATGTTCTGTAATTACACGGCTAACTCCCTTAACGTTGCCCTGCAATAGATTGGGGGATAGTGCGTTTGGGTTTTCAGCTGCCGCCATTTTGGAAAGCGTGCCTAGAGTTTGCGCTTTCTGTGTGTGTGTGTGTGTGCAGTCAGGTACTCTTCACACTTATTGTCCTCATTAATATTGTCTGTGTGTGTTTTTGTCTGTCCATGTTTCATGAGTGTGTGTGTGTATACTCTGACAGTGCCCATCCTCAGTGATGTGTGTACACACACTGACTGGTTCACACGTGTACCGTGCAGACGGTGACACATTTTTGAAGAGGCTGACTTACGGTTGGATGTCTGTCCGTGACGGTTTGAGGGGCGTGACCATACCGGGGCCGGTTTGAACAGCTGGGTCTTGTAGCGGCTACAGAGACACCGGGCCTCGCCCGCCCGACGGGTAGGACAGCGGCGATTGTTTCTAGCGGGTTTGCTTCTGTCATTGCATCATCACGCCATTGCTTCATCACGCCATTGCTTCATCACGTCATTGCATCATCACATCGCTGTGAGTGTGGGAAGCTTTAGCTGTCAGATGTGCTGTTTGAGGGACATCCGGCAACAGTGACTGGTGAGCTGGAACAGCCTTCCTGCTGTGTGCAAGTGTATGTACATTTGGGTTAGGTTATATTTAAGATTAAGTTATAAGGGTAAGTTATATTTAACCAATCGCAGGAGGGAAATTTCTGTTCACTTTGGCCGTCATGTGTATTTCACACATACAAAGCGTAATGCCTGAGGATTTTAACATATCGCATTTTACAATGTATGCGCTGAAGATAAAATGTATTTATGCATAAATAAATGCGGGATATATGGGACATAAACATTTTGCGGGACTTCACTTAGGCCAAAATGTGATAGTTTTTATCTTGCGAACCTCCTGTGACAGTAATGCATAGAAAATGTGTTGCGTGTACGTGTGTGTGTGTGTGTGTGTGTGTGTGTGTGTGTGTGTGTGAGTGTGTGTGTGTGCGTTTTGTCCTCATTCCTGTAACCATGGCGTTTCCAAGGCCCCGGTATGGAGCGCTGGCTCTCGGTAGCCCCGCTGTTTCAGCCCCTGCTCAGTCTGTCAGGGTGACCCGTGGCATTCTGGGAATGCCCTTTGCACTCACCGTGAAGAGCAGGTCTCTGCCGGGCTGTAGCCCGACACGCCCCTGCACGTTGACCTTGCGCTCATTTGCATGAAGAAGGGCGGGGCACGTGGAGACAGAGGGCAGCTGGATTCTGGGCCAGATGATATCTACACGTCTCACTTGTTTACCTGTGTTTCGGCTTCTGGGGTTCTTTCCTCCAGCACACCAGTAGATGCACTGGTGCATTGCCGGTGTGAAAATAGGGGTGTGATATTCGGTGTCATGCTGGTACTGGAGAAATGTTTTTAAGCAGCCAGGCTGACCCTCTCTCTCTCTCTCTCTCTCTCTCTCTAACAGCCATAGAAACGCAGAGCACCAGTTCGGAGGAGATCGTGCCGAGCCCCCCCTCGCCCCCCCCTCCCCCAAGGGTCTACAAGCCGTGTTTCGTCTGCCAGGACAAGTCGTCAGGGTACCACTATGGAGTCAGCGCCTGTGAGGGCTGCAAGGTGAGAGCGCACACACACACACAGGCACATGCACACACACTCACACAGGCACACGCGCATACACTCACACACACACACACACACAGGTGCTTCATGGACAGTTGACGCTGAACACCTGAAGGTGCTGATTGAGTGAACGAGACCAGGGCAGGATGTAATCCAATCTAATCTAATCTAAAGCAGGCACAGTGATCTGCTGGCCGGGCGGAGGAAAGCCAGATGGAGTTTAGCATCACGAGATTGCAGGTGACCTGGAGCCTCGTCTAATGTGGCCTTAGAGCGAGCAGGCCCTGTGACACCTGTTCGGATAGAGCATCTGTCCCACGTGCCTCCAGCTCACGACCCCTCAGCTTCCAAACCGTCCCATCATGCCCCTCTCCCGGTTCGAGCTGAACAGTCAGCGCGGAGGGAATCTGTTCGCCGCTGATCTCAGACGCTGTCTTATTTCGCTGGTTTTGGACGGATACGGCTAGCGTGTGTTTTCAGCGCAGTTTCTGGACCGTCACCAGCGTTTATTTTCCGAGCTGCGTTTCCCTGGCGAGGTCCGGGGGGCTGGACGCTTGGACGGCGTTCGCTGGAATTCTCTGAAAACACAGCAGTTTGCGCTGAATCCCACGGAAAACAGACCGCCGCTTCCCATCCCCCCCCCCCCCCCCCCCCCCCCGTCTGTCCTGCTCTCCCACAGCCTGCCGTGCTCCTGCTTCAGTTTTCCAGAGTTTTCCAGCGTTTTTGGGATTACAGCTCGGCCTGGGCCAGCTGTGCTTCTGTCTTCACAGTCTTTCCCCACCTTTGTTTTTAACATGTTAACGTGTAGCTAAAGGGTACAGGTGGTGCTACCCAGCTAACAGCTAAAAACACACCCTGCGTATCATCTCTGAACTTGCTTAATATAAACCAGACCACGAGGGTATATATGACTGTAGTTGTCTATTCCTAATTCCAGTCAATGTCATATAATGCACTCCCAAAACAATAGTAGGTTACATTCATTTTTGTGTTGTTTAACCTTTTATTTATCAGTCCCCCCCAACCAAAATAGAAATAGCTCTTCAGTGACTGTCCCTGTGTTTTATGAGATAAGGTAGCACCAGCATTTGGAGTGAGCCCACAGCGTCCATCTCTAAGCTACTCCCATCCTAATGTGAGTTAGCCGTTCGCTGCGCAAAAACAGTGGCTGGGTTGCTTCCCAAATCCACAATGGAGGACACGCCATCCACACCAACGCCCACGTCCAACTCTGTCTCACCCCCGCCAAAGCAGCTGGAAGAAGCGGGGGCCGCCCCCTGCTGGGCTCCCAGGGGCCCTGCAAGCAAAAAAAAAAACAAAACTTGAGGGCAGGATGAGCACCTGCATGCAATGCAAAGGGGCTTTAATAATTCAGGGCTACAGGCGTATGAATGCGTGTTTGAGCCCCACAGAGACGGCGGTAAAGTTCAGGTTAGCGCGCTGCGTTTTGCTGCCGTGGCAACAGAGCTGCGCTCCGGGGGGGGTGGGGGCCTAGGACTCTATATGCAGGCTGGGGGGGGGGGTTGGGGGGTGTTGGGCGGTGGGGGGGATGCGTTTGAATCGTGCGGCCAGGATCTGGTTCTCCCGGGCGTAAGCACTCCCGGGCGTTAAATTTGCACGAGGGTTCCCTTTGATGCAGGCGGGGAGAACGCGGCTCAGGCGTCGCCCCCTGCGGGCACGGCGCTCACGTGGGCGGGAGCGCGCGGCCAATCAGAGCGCAAAACAACCCCAACCCTCCCCCCTCGCAGCGCGGAATCATATGCGGTTGGCCTATTTAAAGAGTCATGCAAAGGCTAGCCCGCTCGTAGCTGCAGTTAGCGGAGCTGCTGCACACACACACACAGGAGCAGGAGCACTTGTGCACAGTCTGGGAGGGAGGGAGGCTCCGGACTGTAATTTTGGAGAGCATCGTGTAAGCTGGACAGGCTGTGCTGTCGCTCTGCTGCTCCAGGGAGGTGAGGGGTCATCTTGTCCCCTCTCAACTCTGGCCTTTTGAGGCCCTGAGTCTCAGTTGTGTTTAAAGCCACTTCTGTGGAGAAACACAGGCTGTCACACGTACACACAGGTATCTATGGCTGATGCCGACATTGCATATACAGTGTACACACACACACACACACTCACACATGCAGGAAGCTCCCCGTCTCTCTCTCTCTCTCACGCACTCTCACACATGCACACACACTCACACACTCACACATGCAGGAAGCTCCCCGTCTTTCTCTCTCTCTCTCACGCACTCTCACACATGCAAACACACACACACACACACACCCGCCACCTCTTTCCTTACTTCTCTTACACACACACACACACTCACACATGCAGGAAGCTCCCCGTCTTTCTCTCTCTCTCTCTCTCACGCACTCTCACACTTGCACACACACATGCAAACACACACATACACACACACACCCGCCACCTCTTTCCTTACTTCTCTTACACACACACACACACTCACACATGCAGGAAGCTCCCTGTCTTTCTCTCTCTCTCTCACACACTCTCACACATGCACACACACATGCAAACACACACACCCGCCACCTCTTTCCTTACTTCTCTTACACACACACACACCCACCCTCTCTCTCTCTCTCAGTTTTGCGTCCAGCGGGCGGGGCCACGCGCCAGTGCAGACTCGTGCGTATGTGGCGGGCGCTTCCTCCCCCCCCCCCCTCGGGGCCGCTGATAAGCCAGGCCGGGGGCTCCTGTGGCAGGTGGGATTAGCTCCCTCCCAAAAGAGGCTTAGGCCCCCGGGAGCAGCGGGCGCGGCCCTGAGGATAGCGGGATCTGGATAATGACGGGTAATGGCGGCTCCTCGGTCGGGCCGGCCGCGGCTCAGGAGAGCGGTAAGCCCCCGGATCAGGGTTCAAGTCGTGGTCAGGTAGAGATCAAGGCCGATGGGGGACGTCGCTGGATTGGCGCTTTCGCCGGCCGCGTACCTCGCCCGTCTTTTTCCGTCCGCCCGTCTCTCCCCTGCTCCGCCCGCTAATCCTGTTTCGGGCTCAGGGGACCGGGGCAGGCTGCTCGCTTTTATTTATAGGGGCCCAAAGCCCGAGGCCCGCGCAGGACGCCGGGGCCCTGCCGACCGGCCCGCCTCATTGGCTCCTGGGGCTCGCGGCGCTCTCTCTCGGTTGGCCGCCCGTTGACTGGCACGCCGGGTCCCAGCGCTGGCATCTGCGGGCGCTACCCGATCTCCCAGGAGGCCCGTGTGGCTGCCGGCTCGTGCCAGCGCGGCGTTCGCACCTCGTCACGGGCAGCTGATTACTTACCAAGGGATTTCAGGGCACGGAGAGCGCAACACAGAGAGCGCAGCACGGAGAGCGCAGCACAGAGAGCGCAGCACAGAGAGCGCAGCACAGAGAGCGCAACACAGAGAGCGCAGCACAGAGAGCGCAACACGGAGAGCGCAACACAGAGAGCGCAGCACGGAGAGCGCAGCACAGAGAGCGCAGCACAGAGAGCGCAACACAGAGAGCGCAGCACAGAGAGCGCAACACAGAGAGCGCAACACAGAGAGCGCAGCACAGAGAGCGCAACACAGAGAGCGCAACACAGAGAGCGCAGCACAGAGAGCGCAGCACAGAGAGCGCAACACAGAGAGCGCAGCACAGAGAGCGCAGCACAGAGAGCGCAACACAGAGAGCGCAGCACAGAGAGCGCAACACAGAGAGCGCAGCACAGAGAGCGCAACACAGAGAGCGCAGCACAGAGAGCGCAGCACAGAGAGCGCAACACAGAGAGCGCAACACAGAGAGCGCAGCACGGAGAGCGCAGCACGGAGAGCGCAACACAGAGAGCGCAGCACAGAGAGCGCAGCACAGAGAGCGCAGCACGGAGAGCGCAACACAGAGAGCGCAGCACGGAGAGCGCAACACAGAGAGCGCAACACAGAGAGCACAGCACAGAGAGCGCAACACAGAGAGCGCAGCACAGAGAGCGCAGCACAGAGAGCGCAACACAGAGAGCGCAGCACAGAGAGCGCAACACAGAGAGCGCAACACAGAGAGCGAAACACAGAGAGCGCAACACAGAGAGCACAACACAGAGAGCGCAGCACGGAGAGCGCGACACAGAGAGCGCAGCACAGAGAGCGCGACACAGAGAGCGCAACACAGAGAGCGCAACACAGAGAGCGCAGAGATTCGGCTTCAAAATATCTGCGTACCAGAAGGCTTTGGTGAATTGATAAATTGAATAGGGAAACGTATAAATGTCCATTCAGCATGTATATTTAGTACGTTCAAATCCCAATTGTCTGTGGTGCATTACATTCCAATATCTGTGAACAGTCCAGTGTTTAGTTTATAGCCAGAGCGGGGCTGCAAATCGTAGTTAATTCCTGACTGTTTCACGCATTGAAGTCCAGTCAGCCGCAGATGAAGATATCAACATGTCAGGATGTGTTTATTAATTCAAATCGTATTAATAAATGTGATTACAGTGGGGATGTAGTCTGTGTGTGACATGACAGTAGTTAGCCCGCATTTCTCAAACTAATATTGAACAAGTAGGCAGAAGAGCTGGCTGGCTTGGAAACTGGCTTCCACCCTGCTTGATCTGGTTAGCTAGCTAGCCAGTGCTGTTCAGTGCCAACACCCTCTGCTTCACATTTGATCCAGTAAAAAGAAATGGTGAAGGATTTAACTGTTTCTCATTTCTTTCTACAGACAAAGCTTTCTGATGGTGTAACTGTTGGTTTATCGTGTCCTTGTGTGCGTGTTCCGGAAGGGCAACGTCACAACGTCCTTCTGGAAGCGTGTTGTGGAAGTGCTGTATGTGGCGACCGTATGCCCAGGGCTGTGGAACGTGGTGTACGACGACCAAATTCATTTGAACTCAGCACAGAGAGGTGTCTTCTGTCGACTTGCTTGACCTTTCCTTAGGAATCAAGAATTCCCTTGTCATTAATCCAGAAAAGTTTCCAAGGCTTGTCATTAATCCAAAAAAATGATATAGTTGTTTAGCTTCCCTCGTATGTTAGTGTTGGCAAGGTCACCGATGAGGTTGCACAGGGTGAGTCATTATTTTACTTTCCCTCCAGTCCCCTTGTTCAATGCCTCTGGCTGACCGCCTTATTCTTCTTGTTGTTGGTCTTTTACGTTTGTAAAACAGAGTGACTGATATGGTCAATAACAAGGCAGGAAAGATGAGTGGAGGCTTTGGTGATTTTTTTTCTAGGCATCGCTCTCGTCCCTGAGCCAGTTCTCTGCAAAATATGTGTCTTAACAAGTGTTTGAGCCTTGTAATTAGACTCCAAATCTTTTTAACAATCTCAGTTTTAAGTTACTGTTTTCTTGACAAGTGGAAGCGTCTTACCCCATGGGCAAATCTTGAAATGAGTCAAACTGTCTCACTTCACTGGGAATATGTTTGTCATACTTAGCAAAAAAAGTAGTAAGAAATTTTATGTTTAAATGTAAGACTTAGTTGCTTGTAGAGATCGGCTTTTTTTTTTTGGTTTTCGCAGCGTACTGCATCACTGCTGTACCGGGCCACATTGTGCCCTCCCCCTCTCCATCGTCACGGTGACGGGTAACGAAACGCAGCGTGGCGGGGATGCCAGGAGGGGGATTATCTCCCCGCTCAGCTGCCCAGGGAGAGGGGGGGGGGAGCGGGGGTGGGGGGAAGAGAGAGTTATTCTTGGCACGCTACCTAGTTTAAAACCAACAGGAGAGCTGTCTGCGCTGTTGGTTTTCCGGTTCGCTCCTGTCAGCGCAGCCGCTAGTGCCACACAGAGAGGAGACGTCGCTGTCGCGGGAGCTGGGCCTCCCCGCGCCGACGGTCCTGCTCCCCGCGCCGACGGTCCTGCTCCCCGCGCCGACGGTCCTGCTCCCCGCGCCGACGGTCCTGCTCCCCGCGCCGACGGTCCTGCTCCCCGCGCCGACGGTCCTGCTTCCCACGCCGACGGTCCTGCTTCCCGCGCCGACGGTCCTGCTCCCCGCGCCGACGGTCCTGCTTCCCGCGCCGACGGTCCTGCTTCCCGCGGCCGGCGCTGTCCGCTACCCTCTGCGCTCATCGCCCCGCGCTGCTGTCGCTAATATACGGCTAATTCACATGTTGTTCTTCTTTTCTGCGTTATTGTCTTGTTTACCGTTCGCTGTGACGTTCGCTGTGTGGGCATTTCACGTGCTTCGCTGGGGAACACCGGTGGCAGAGTGGATTACTCTGATTGTTACGGGCTTCTGCTTTGGTCGCGTTTCTACCCCGACGGTCACGCGTTGGCGTCAGACGGGTCACGTTGGCGAAGCCGGCCTCGGCGCTCCGGGCGTCGGCGGGTCCGTCTGAGCGTGTCACGCGCAGCTGCGGTTTCGTATTCGCGCGACGCGTTTGATGTTCCTCTTTGCGCGGGCGAAGGGGAACTAGCCCCGGCCGCACGGGCAGGTTCTCCTTTCTGCGATCTCTGTGACTCTCTCCCCGCATTCGCACACCCAGATTTAACTCACCTCCTAACTGGCCAGTGCACGTGTCAGTCGTAATTCCGGTCCACCCTCTGTATGCTAATGGGCAGGGCTCCCGATGTGGTAATGGAAAGGTTTGTTTTAAAGGGAGGTTGCCGTCTTGTCTTTGAAGAGGTCGTTTGATGTTTTCACCCCTCAGGGTAATAAGGCGCACATCCCGTTCTTTGCGTCGCTTCCATTTTGCGAGTGCGTCCCTGTGCCCCCGTGCTGGCTTTACGCAGGCTTGCACACC
>NC_049217.1:17796204-17901204 GCF_013347855.1 Anguilla anguilla
AGGCGTTACTCAAGTGGACAGATCCCTCTGAACAGGATCAGGCCTCATTGCTCACCCTGCCCACCGCAAACCGCCACGTGCAGGCAAAACAAAGGATTACACCCAAACAAAACAAGCAGAGACGAGCCCTGGCCCCGCAGAACCCCCCACAACATGGCAACCTCAGCACCGACCGCAGAACAGGGGAGCGTTCTGAAAGATGGCAGTCGCTGTGTATCATGCTTATAACACCATCTGCCAATCATCTCCTAAAACAGCCAGAGCTTCCACTGTCAGGCAACAGAGCTGTTAAATTTCTGTACACGTGTGTGCGTGTAATGTGCATATAGCAAATGTGAAGGGAAGAAAAAAAAAACAATGGTACAACTCTTTTTAATAAATATATTTTCATCAACTGACCTAGTAATTTTATCTGTTAATCTGTCACGATTACCTACAGAGCTCTTTCAGTTTCATATCTTACACTTGCTCAGTTCACACACGCGTGCACACACACCCAAATATACACACGCAAGCACACACACACACCCCCCCCCACATGCCCGTGTACACACAGACACACGCTCACTTGAGCACAAGGGCTTATCTCAGCTAACTTTCCAACTGACTGAGTTCTCAAGAGGGTGTTGATAGAAGAGTGCTTAGGAGAACTACAGCTCAGATACATTAGAAGAAAATGTACTCACTCTCTCTCTCTCTGTCTCACACACACACAAACACACACACACACACAAAACAAAATCACATTTGCACATTTCTGCACAAACATATGCACACACCCACAGCAACAAAAAACATTCATATGCACGCATGCATGCAGGCACACACACACACTCAGAGCAGCTGAATGGGGTCATTGTGTGGTAATTACAGTGAGTGTGTGCGCTGGACCTCTGCAGCTCTTAATGGGGGGAATTGTGGGAGCCATAGGGAGCCCAGGTGCACAGCGGGTCTGCGCGAGTCTCTCCAACGGCGGGGTGGGGGTCAGGGTGGGGGTTGGGGGGAGGGTTACGACAGGGGGGGAACGGTATACTAAAAACGCATCAGTTTCTGCTTCAGAACCATCGTGGAATCTTCTCACATAGTAAACTGGTTTTATACTTTCTTATTACTGAACAATAAACTTGATTGATTGGCCTATTGGTAGGTTGACTGATTTATGGTGTGCTGGGCTTGTGAGTACAATACTGAAGGGAAGGACCTAGCCACGCACCTCCCAGGTTGCTTACGCAGACGAACCAATCACCTCAGCTCCTGTAGACACAGACGAACCAATCACCTCAGCTCCCGTAGATGCAGACAGACCAATCACCTCAGCTCCTGTAGACACAGACCCTCAGGTCCCATGGAGAGATGGCCACAGGACCAGGATTTCTGGTTGCCTCCCCCTTTCAGGAGGACCCTGAGGTAGAAGCTGGGATGGGATGGGAGGTTCTGGGAGGGGCTGGGCTGGGTGGGGCTGGGCTGGACTCCCACCCACCCCCACCTGAGAGACCCAGGCAGCTTGACCCCCTGGGTTGTCCCACTAAGGAATGGGTGGGGTGCAGGGGAGGGGGGGGGGGGGGGGTTGCCTGAGGGCCAGGCTGTGGGGAAGCCTCACCCAGGTCTGTCCATACACCTGGACACAGAAGATGAAGGGGCGGGGGGCTAAAGTGGACTAAAGCTCAGCTCTGAGTATGATTTACAGTCTGGGAACTTCTCAGAGAGAACATAAACCAAGAACACCGAGCATGCTCTCTATGAATTCATAAAACCACTGAGAACCCAATGCACAATGGTCCTTGCATTTTTGTTTGCATTATACTTTTTCCAATAAATATATATAATGGCACAAACTTTAAAGGACAAACAAAAAACAAATATGATTTACCCTTGTCCAAACAACCCCAATTTGACAAGGAATAATTCCCAAAGGAACATGTGAGTAAGGTCAAAACAACCGTGAGGAGTGCAACGGATGCCCACGGTGAAAAAGGAGAACGGCACGCTTTGGGGAGTCTGACAGGGAGGGAATGCGCAAGTGCACGCGACCTGCGGCGTCCTTCAGCAGCCAGTTACTGCCCTTCGTTCCGCCCTGTCAGACGCCGGCAGGCGTTGCGTAACGGCCCGTAGAGCCCGGCGCAGACGCTCCGCCGCGGGGCGTGGAGCCCGTGAGCGTGACCTCCGGCGGCTTCATTACCCTGTCAGAACGCTTCGCGCGGGCTACAGCCTTCAGAGTGACACGCTAAAAGGCAAGGTAAGACTCAAATTCCCAGAGAACAGCGCTACGGGACAGATGCTCTGCGGCGGAGCGGAGTTAATCGCATTCCTCCTCTCCTCCCGCCCAACGCTGGAGGAGACCTCTGGAGTCAGAAGGGTCAGCGTGAGACGCTGTGATTTCGACTCCCGCCTCCCCCTCCTGCACCCCCCTGGCCGGGCGTCGCCGGAGGACACGCACGTCGCTGTCGGGATACGCTGTCGAGCGCGGGATTCCTAACCCCTGACTCCTGTGCATTGCACCGCGGCGTCATCAGTGACATCAAACTATGGATGCTCCTGTCACAGATGTGAACCTAATATAACCATTACCAGGGTAATTCACGGTCTTGAGGCTAATTTATACATCGGGTCAAAGATAATGGCACGCTGTACATTAAAGCGCATTGGAAAAAGGCTGTGCAGTTCACACAGAAAAACAGCACAAGAAAGCCCGGATCACAAGCTGGCCCGTGAATGACCGACAATGTGCGCTAGCAGTTAGCCTTAACGGTCTTCTGACCAGGAACAGTGACCTGTTGCGCTGCTCTGAGTGGAATGCACAACACTGCTCCTCGAGTTACCAGCGAGCTGTAGACACGTTTCACACAACTTACAGTATTTCACAGAACTGATGGACGATCGGAGGTGAAGAATAGACCTGACAAAACATTACACAACGAGAGAACAGACAGATGACAGGCCTGGTGCTCGCATATTTCAAGACCCAAAGACGTTTTGGAGCGCCGTTTGCTTTTTTTTTTTTCCCTCTCCCCCCCCCAGATGTTTCTCCCCTCCCTTAAGTCCTCGCAGTGACCTCATTAGTCACTGGAATAACAACCAAGTCGTTTCTCTGATGCTCCTTGGAATATTCTCAGCCATGAGGTTTCTCAGGAAAAGTTTCAGATTTTTTTCCCTGTGAATTTAACATTCCTGTAATTACCATCCCCAGCTGGCTGGCCGGCCCTGCCATGACTTTAAGATCTCTGAGTGACACCTGTGGTCATGTGACAGCCTGAAATGGTGGGTGCTGGCCCAGTCAAATAGGGTCTCATTTAGCTATGGGACAGTGTAATCACGGTCAAATACCACCTGACTTACTGACAGAACTTTGTAAGTCACAGTAAAATACCACCTGGCTTACTGACAGAACTTTGTAAGTTACAGTCAAATGCCACTGCACGTACTTACAGAACACAGTTTGCATCATAAAATGGCATCTCGTTTCAGTCCAGAACACAGTCAGAGCTCGTTTTGCTGACATTCACCAGGATGACTGACTTCAGCTTTGGTCAGAAGCTAATTTTTATTTATTTATTGTTACTGTCCAGCCGTGATTGTGATCAGGAACTGATCCAGCTAGCTGGTGATGCGCTTCCTGTGTGAATCGGGATAAAATCTAAAACGGATGACCTGTTAGTCAGCCTTTCTGGCCCAGACAGCTGTTACAGGCGGCTACATTACCATTTCCCCCAATTTCATGATCTGCTCCCCCGAGCCTTACTTCAAAAAAAAGAAAACAAAACCAAAAATGGTAAAAAAAAAAAAAAAAAAAAAACAATTATCTGATTGGTTTAACTTTCCTGAGAAATGCTAGCGGAAGCCATTTTCAAATCAGAGCCCGAAATATCCTGAAGCTGACATTATTTGAGACCGGCTCCCAGCTCGTCGGTGGAACCCGGGTCTCCCGCATTTCCCTGCGGGCAGAACGATGCCGGGCAGCGGAGGCCGCCTTCGGAACGTTTCAGAATTTACGTCCCGGCTGAGACGCAAAGGTCACGTCGCATCGCGCCGCATCAAAGCCGCGAGAACTCCGCGGGTTGACCCTCCAGAGACTGGAGCACCGGAGGAACCGCGCTGGGTCAAGCGGGGGTGACAAGAGCCTGGCTGGCCTGTTCTCAAACGGTGCACTAATCTAGAATTATACTACTCCCCCTCCCTCCATTGTTCATCCTGATTTAGAATGGCCAATGGCAAGAGCCGAATCAGGTGTTTTAGTGCTCGACTAGAACAAAAGCCTCCACCCACGCCGGCTGTCCACAGACAGGACCTGCCTTAGCAGGATGAACTCCGGCCGGGGGGCGGGGTGGTCAAGTCGTCACCCAGCAACAGGGGTGTTGTCCGTGGATACAGTGGGAAAGGTGCTCCGGGGGAATGAGCCCCCCCCCCCCCCCCCCCCCCCCGTCCACCCCCACCAGGTGTGTGGCTGCAGGCACAGGGCAGTTCCCCCTCCCCTCCACCCCCCTCCTCCCCCCCAGGTATGACGAAGGGATGTCTTAAACCCTGTGAGCTTTAAAGAGGCAGGGCATCACAGGTGCAATGCTGAGGCACTGAGCCGTTTGGAATCTGCCATCTTCCTTGGGGCAGACACGTCCATTTCCTCTACAGATACTTCCATTTCCTGCTACCAGATAAATTGCTTGATTAGTCGGTGATGTTGTTTTTGAGGAACTCTTAGTTAGGCGGTTAGCACCAATTAAACGACAGGCACAGATACGTGTTGAGGCCTATGGGATTTCTATTGTTCTAAGAAAGGAAACGGTTCTCCTTGTATAAACAAGGGTAATCTTTGGGGTTTACAGTCTGATACGGCATAGCCTCTCTCCAGATTGTGCGTATAATCTTAATCTCCATATACAACAATCTCCATATACAACGATCAAAAGGGCCTTCTTTATGCTGTAGGTTCCACAGCAGCAATAACAAACAATAAGTGCTCTCCCTTTCTCTCTCTCATTCAGATTGAATATGCTTGTGTTACAAAATCATTAAAATACACAGGTGACATTAACAACCGCTCCCACCCCACCTATTCTGTTTCTGCATGCCATGTGACATATAAACACACACACACACACTCACAGCGAAACTCACACACACACACACACACACACGCTCGCTCGCACGCTAACCCCAGCGATAGCGATCAGGCCTGAGGAATGTAGCCGCGGTTGGGGAGACGAGGTGGGCGGAGCCTGATAAGACGCGGGGCGCAGACCGATGGCGCTCATGTCTCTGGCTCGCTACAAAGCGCCGGCCGTGTAGCACCCGCCTCTTTAAACGCATCCATCTTGTCACTGCAGAGCCTCCAGGGGAACAAGCAATCAACAACAAATCCCCATTAGAGAAAGAAGGGGGGGAAAAGAGCTAATCCCAGGCCTGGAGCCAAAGCATCACGGAATGTGCCTCGGAATCTTGGGTCAGCCCGAGTTGCCCATTCCCTTCTACAAACAAATAAGGTTGCAAGGGGTTCTGGGTAATCGAATGTCACGGGCCGTGGCGCGTTATGTGGTGGTCCACACATCCATCCGGTGTGAAAAATTCACTCTGGCGTGCTGCAATGTCCTCCTGAGGCTCCACAGGAAAAAATGCTACATTTTTTTTTTTTTTTTTTTTACATAATACAACTGTCTTGAATGATACGATCGTGTTGCAGTGAAAAATAGTTTCTAAAACATTATCTATATTGTTATTGAATGTCCCATGTAGTGTTGGTTTCAGCATAGTAGAATGTGGTTTTTGAGATTAAGACCAGATATGCATGTCCCCTACAGGGAGCAAAGATTAATTGACATGGCTTAAAAGGAAATGACAACCATACTAATACCACAGGTATGAAGCCGCTGACACAGGCGATAATGGTAGAGAAGGAAAAATTTAAAGACATAATTTTAAACACTCACACTGGTTTTGGCGGCATATTACTTCATCCTTGATTGATTGGCTGAATTTATTCTTGACACTCTACACGACAAGTACACAACTACTTCACACTACCACCAAACGCTACCATTCTGCACTACAGCCAGTGAACCACGACTCCACATTCAACAACATACAACCTAGTATTCAGTCACTACTCCATGCCACAAAGCCAACCATCCTCTATTAGCTTCGACCAGCCACTAAATACAGACAGCTAGACACTGTGCCACATGACACCGCTTACTAATTACAAGATCGTGCTCGACACAATATTAACTCAGTGACCACAACTCCACAGTAAACACTTCACTGCTACCGAAAAGCCCTTATGGAAAGTTAAGCAAACACAGATTCTGGGACTAATGAGCACATCCATTAGTAATCTAATCTAATCTAATCTCATCTCTACCAATCAGGTTTCTGAACAGACATCCTGTAAAGCAGGGGGCCCTCAACCCTGGGCCACAGGAACCACAGGGTCTGCTGGTTTTCAGAGTTACTGAGCACTTAATGGATCAATTAAAGCAGTTGATTACACTGTTAAACTCACCTCAATTTCTTTTCTTTGTGGGATGGGGGGGGGGGGGCTAAACTGGTTACTGATTTTTTTAAAGATGAAAACAAAACCCAGCAGAACCAGTGGTGGTCCAGAACCAGTGCCCGGTGCACAGAGTGCTAAAGATGGGGGTGGGGAGGCTATGGAGCAGTGTTGGGGCTTGTAAAAGGAATTGGGCGGGAAGATGAAGGGGAGGCGGTGGAGGCGGTTGGGGGGAGGTTGGGGATGGACAGACTGCGGAGCAGTGGGAGAAAGAGGAGAAACGAGGCGAGGGGAACGCCCAGGTGTCCCCGCGGCGCGTCAGGTAACCGAAGGCGCCTCGGGCTCGGCCACGCCCAGCTCGGCCCCGCCCAGCTCGGCCCCGCAGAGGTATCGGCTCCCACGAGCACTTAAAATAAAACGGCAGCCACAAAGAGCGGAGCTTTACGGATTAAAAAGGCAGGTTTCCACCGCGGGCCGATCAAGGGGAGGCGAAGCGCGCTGGGATCAGCACAGCCTCGCGTGTGAGACTGGGACCGCAGGACCCAGCCAAGCGCTGCACTTTAACGCACTGCCACATTAGTTTCCTTCTCCTTCATAACAACACTTGGCGCCAACTCGCGCATGAACACGGCCCATGACGTTGGCCGCTTTTACAAGTGAGATTTCACAGGTTGTTCAAAAAAAAAAACTATACTGCACAGTGCTCCATAGTACCTTACAATTAAATAAGTCTTACTGGAGTAACTATTTTCAGTCAGTTAATAGCTGAAGGAATAACGGGAAATAGGTTTAATTGTTGCCTCATTTTAGAAGCTGCTATTTTAATTCATATCAGATTATAATTTTTTAGAAATAAGAATTCATGAGAAGATGGTATCACTCAGTCAACCTCCAGTTTAAATCCTGCCCAAAAAGCAGTATCTAAATGAAAACATTAAAGATTGGAAAGCAAACATTAGTTTATAAACACACTTTTTGACCACAGTTTCACAACTGTTTCATAGGTGTACTGGTGCACCTGTAATTTACAAAATATATACCGCAAATGTGACTTAAAGAGGCTGATAACATACACTAAAATGCCTTTCCTGCAACCCAGTCTCCATGAGTATCATTACGTTGAAAAAGGGGTAGGACTTCCGCAATAAAATAATACAATCAGCAATGAATGTTTCTCTGCGTATGTGTGCCACTGGCTATTGCAGTAAAAATGCAAAAATGTCTTTAAAATCATTTGTCCCAGTTAGAACTAATATAAATGACAATGAACACATGACAACAAGGAAACAAGACATACGCATGCAGACGTCTATGCAAATGAGATATGCAGTCACATGGGCCGAATGAACACATTCCTCGGTGGCAAATTCCTGTGGCAGTTTGGTGGCTCCGTTTTTATTTTAATGCATGTGCCCAGCCCAGGGCAAGGGAGGGGCAGACCTAAATCGGTCGACTCCCATTGGCTGCCCCTTGGGCCCTCTTCCACACGCAATGCCTCTTTGTGGGGGGTGGATGTGGGGGAGGTATGCCAGTCAAGCTCCCGTTAAAACAATGGTAACTACAACAACAACAACAACAACAGTAACCGAAATAACAAAGACCCAGCTTAGCCCACCTGAGAGAGACAATGGCGCCGCCCGGCCCGGCGCTGGCCCCGCCCACTTTTGAGACCCTGCCGTTACAGAGGGCTCTGGGCCTCCTGTGGACTCTGGAATGCAGGTGACCAAAGACTGCCCCTCCCCTCCACCATGGGGCCCAAGGGCTGCTCACACACTCAAAATGCTCAAAATGGGGGTGGTAACAACTTTAGAACCAATTGTTTTTTTTTTTTAAACAATTTAAAAAAAAACGTGTGTTCTACGTTTTATTCTCCTCTGTGTGTTTGTACTGGAACGCAGTCCGATGCCGTGGGCGCAACTCAAGGTCACGTGCGTAACTGAATAAGCGTAAAACTGTTTTTGTCTTTGAATGCAAAATATGAGGCTGGGTTTTTTTGTTGTTGTAGTTTGTTTTCTTACTAACCTCTCTTTTTTATCACAGCATTAAAAAAAAACTGATTCTGAGTTTATCAAAATGTTAACAAACATATGAACCAGGATTGATTTGTGGACAAAACATAAAATCAAGCTGTTATTCTATTTAGTTTCTGAGAAGCATCAATCTATAACAGAAATGTAATGACTGACTAAAACCTCTTTCATTTCATTGCACTTCACTGGCAGGCCGACTGTAGTTCCCTGACCCCCCAGAGGAGGCACTCTTGTGCAAAGAGACCACTTGGCTGACGCGCTATTGGCCAATAATCTTCTGCCCTGTAGGGCTATTGGCTGCAGTCAGCGCCAGCATGGTTAGCATTCAATAACGGACCGTGGATTGCATCACTACACAGAAACCCAGTTCATCGGCAATTCCCAGCACTGCCCCGCTGGGGCACAATTTCTACCAACTCCTGGCTCAGATGAAAGGGAAGCCACTATGCCATTCTATGGCTAATCCACGAGCAATATAATTATATGGACTTACAGCTAAACGGTTAACTGTTTTGTAAATGCTGAACAAAATCCCTAATCTGGTACTAATGCGTTTCACAACTCTCCCCGCAAATAATCATGTACCGGTCATCCCTGCACACGGCAGAGAATCCCCCCAATCCATTATCACGACAAACTGGCCTTTTCACCTCTGCTGGAGTCTGGGCATGTAAAGTTTTATAAATATTAGGACCCCCTCTCCCTGCCTGTACCCATTGGCCAATCGCAGGCTCCCAATGCTGTGTGTGGCCTTGCGGCTGGGAGACGTGGTTATGCTGCTTAGCAACAGTGGCCCGCCTGTTCTGGATGACCTCAGAAGGCGTTGGGGAAGGTGTGGCTCACAGCCCGTGCATTTCTGGGCACGTGAAGAGGAGGCCGCAGTGATTCCATCTCGATGCTGCAGCACGTAAGGCACACACCTGTGATTACAGTCACGCGTTACAGTTCAGAACCTGCCCTTTATACCCTTCCAGCCTCCTAATGGTCAGTAGAATCACCAAATGAAAAGCAGTGGTTCTGTAACTTTTTTGTCAGCCCCCCCCCCAATGTTTTTTATGAATCACAGTCATGACTTGCAATCCCAAACAATCTTTCAGAATTTTACTGCTTCTCTTGATAACTGTGTGTCATGATGCTGTTATTACTATAGGTGCCGTAAGTTCATTTTATGTCCAGAAGCAGCATAGGCTGTATTGCTTACAATCATTCTGACTTGTCCTATTGTTCCCACATGAACTACATGTATTCACCCATTAAACTTTAGTTCTGCTCCACCAGCACTGGCAAGATATAATGTCGTCGGCCCATCTGTGAAAGTCGCTCCACCGTATTAATGCGTGACCCGCACACACATACAATTGTCATGTTAATGCCGCATTCTGCACTTTTTACACAATAAAGGGCCGAAATGCAGGGGAAAAAATACACTGTTCTATAAACTTATGGTATTCAGTCTTTTTAAAGATTTACAATGGGCAATGACCCAGACTTGAATCACAACAAAATAATTACTTCTGTTTCTTTGAGCCAATCGTTTTTCAGTGTTTGACATTTGTGTTGTTTATTGATCATAATATTTACACAGCCATTGGTATCATTGTGAGATTCAAAGAGAAAATGCTTAATTTGAATGTAAAGTCTATGAAAAGTCAAAAACAAGATGTCACACAAGACCAGCTAGCCAGCTTGCTCAACTTGAGTAAATTAAAACAGAAACTGCTCCTAGGGTTTTCAAATATTATTAAAATGAAATAATAATTAATAGGCCAGTGATGACATCACACGTGTATGCTGACAGTCTGAAAGGCTGGCGATGACATGACTCATGTATGCTCACAGTCTGAAAGGACGGCAATGACATCACACGCATACACTCACAGCCTAAAAAGGACAGCGATGACATCACAAGCAGGTGGCAGCACAGTAGGCTAGGAATGCAGTCAGTAATGCCGACTGATCCAAACGATACAGTAAAAAACCAGAGCAGGAAGAAAAACACACACTCTCTCTTTCTCTTTCACTCTGCCCATCTCGGTCTCATTCTCTTTTACTTTCTCTCTCTTCCACACACACTTCTGGAAATGGTTGGAGAAGTGTCCTCAAATCATCACGAGTCACACACAGCCTCCTGGGTCCTATTCAGAGCTGTGTCTCTGTCTCTCTCTTTGTGTCTGTATGTGAGTGTGCGTGCGTGTGTCTCTGTGTGTGTGTGTGTGTGCGTGCGTGTGTGTCTGTGTGTGTGTGTGTGTGTGTGTGCGTGTGTGTCTCTGTGTGTGTGTGTGTGTGCGTGCGTGTCTCTGTGTGTGTGTGCATGTGTGTCTCTCTGTGTCTCTCTGTCCCTGTGTGTGCGTGCGTGTGTGTCTCTCTGTGTCTCTCTGTCCCTGTGTGTGTGTGCGTGTGTGTCTCTCTGTCCCTGTGTGTGTGTGCGTGTGTGTCTCTCTGTGTCTCTTTGTGTCTGTATGTGAGTGTGAGTGCATGTGTGTCTGTGTGTGTGTGTGTGCGTGTGTGTCTCTCTGTGTCTTTTGGTCGCCTCTGATGGTTATTGTTTTAGCGTTTCCAACTTGTGGACAGAGCTGAAGGGAAAGTTTGACCCTTCAACTGTAACTGGCCTCTCTCATTAAACCCTTTCTTTCTTTTTTTTAAGCAGGGCTGTGCAACACTAACAGTCCACGCCTGGAGACTACACTCGCCCAGCTTTCACACAAAACATGCCACACGGACGCCAAGAATGTACCCCTCACCAGCAAGTGTGGACATTCACCAGCACGCGTAGACTTCAAAGTTCACCTTCAGCGTGCCAATGTTGCTTTGCCCCATGGGAATCTCTGCTCTTCTCTCCATAACCACAATTTTCAGAATTTAAAGTATTGTTCCAAATGTGTGGTATTAATCACGTGAATATGAGCATGTGTTTGTTTTGGATGTTTTTGTGACTCCAAGCCTTTTGGCAGGGCAAAGGCGAGAGAGACTTCTGTGAGAATTACGCCTTGTGTTGCACCGCTGTCCGGTGTTATTAGGCATTATTATCTGAGCACATTGTGTACTAACACTGGGAGGCCTCATAAACATTATCCTGTCAATCAATCACTGGCCTGTATAAACCAACCAACCAGAAGGCTGCTTTTCAAAACAGACCTATGCTGAAACTTACACAAAAGACATTCAATAAAAAATATTTAGAAATTTTTGAAAATTTTCACTGCTACCTGTCTATCATACAAGAAACTTGTATTATGGAAAAAAAAAAAAAAACATTTAAATACATTTAGAAAACTTTTTTCTGCTAGGTTTCAGGTGGTTATTGGTGGAGTGGTTCTGTGAAATAGTTTTTGCTCAAATAAAGCCTGGACTGGCCGCAGTAAGTGAACCACGCAGAATCACAGGAACGGTAAACAAACGTGTGTTCTACGTTAAACGGTAAATCTTCTCCCATTTCAGCCATTTCCCTCATTCTGTTCTGATGAAACCCATCTTAAATCTACCAGACCTTAAGCACAGAGCCTGACAGAATGTAGCATGACACCATATGACCCCCCTCCCCCTCCCCCTCCCCCTCGGCTTGCCTCGCCATAAATCAAACCCAGCTCTGGTGGGGGGGGGGGGGGTGATTCACAAGCAGTAAAAGTGCCCAGAAGAATGTCAACATTCTGGCGACGTGCTCACCTGTGCGAGGTGACAGATGCACCTGCGGGGGAGAGAGACTGCAGGGTCCCCCACCTGTCAGACAGTGATAAGGTGAGGCTTTTAACAGGCTTTACGCTCCTACGTCTCCAACCTGTAAGAGCTGTAAACGCAGCGGCCAGAGAAGCCGGTTATGCAGAGCACTCCCACAGACCCATGGGAAACCGGCGTTGTTTCAAATACAGCTGAAAGACATGGACTCGGGGCTTTTTACACTTGGACTGAAGCCCTTTTCCGATATTTTTTTTTATTTTTTAAAGATGGGATAAAATTTTAGATTAAGTTTTGCATGAGTGTAGACAGCAAATACAGCATATGGCTCGAGGCTTTAAAAAGGTTTCATTTAATAAGCCCTATTTGTGCATGCCAGCCTTCTTTGGGACTAATACTTCAGCTGTGTGATTATAAATAAAGAATACATTTGTCTGAGGCACATTGATCTTCGTTGTTCACACCTTGTGTGATGTTTCTGGCAAAATCACAGTACTGCTTTCTTCAAGTATCTGGAGCAATGGTCCAACAGCCATTGTTACTCATCCTCACCTGATCTGTGTAACATCACAGAAGCATCACAACTAGTGATGTGATTAAGAATTGACATATCACTGCAGTATTTAAAAAGTGTTCTTAAACTATGCTGAGTAAAAATGAAAGACACTACTTTTAAGTGTCTTAAAAGTAGGCAAAGCTTGATCGACTTTGACCGTTTCTCCATAAATCCCTAAACTGCAAAAGCACCTAGTTTCACATTATATCAGAAACATGTGTTTGCACACTGTACTCCTGAAGATAGAATTTTGAGGAAGGGGGGGGGGGGTTGAGTGAGTATGAATTGCAGAAAAACGACAGGGGCTCCGAAGAGGCTAATGAATAAGTGTTTCACCGTATTTTCGATATGAAATCTGGATTCCCTGAGGACGGTATTTTTGGTGCTTTTCGATGTGTGTTTTTGCTGGCCTATTACTGCTGGACTGCAGACCAATGACTGCCAAAGTGAGGGTCTGGACCCAACTGGAGGGTCTTGAGAGCGGTTGAAGTAGGTCATACACATCAAGACAAGTTAGAAGTTATAAGTGTGTAACATGGTATGTTAGGCTATATTTAAATAAGGACAGGGTCACATAAACTGAGTGGGGCTTGGGCTGTGTATTGGGAACCCCCTGTTAAAGGCAAGATTACATGCTATTTTCCTCATGGTGTCCTGTGAAGAACATTCAAGAGTTCAGTTTAAGAGACAAAGTCTTGCTAATTTCCCAAAGCTGTATGTATGCACTTATGTAGGTAGCTGCTCTGGATAAGAGCTTCTGTTAAGTGCCAAAAAGCAAATGCAAATATTTTGTCCCCCTTCAGTCTACTTGGAACAAGTTTTTAAAAGGTGCCCCCCCTTCCCCTCCCCCTCCCCCCATAGCATGCATCTCTCTGTGCGCTCTTCACTGTGCTGAGTTTCAGAGAAACCCCCCAAGAGACAGTACTCTGCTGCAAGTCAGTTTTCGAATGGATTTGAAACCAGTTTTGAACACATTTCATTTTTATAGCAGCTAACCTTGTTTGTTCTAAAGCTCAGCGGGAATACGCTGAGAAAAAGCCAACTTTATGAGCGTGGGCTTGTGCCAGTTTCATATTGCTACCAGTTATGTGCCGTGTTCTGTCATTACATTGCCAAGTAATGGAAAAACAACTGGATGAAATAATTTAATTTTAATAATGAATGAACATTTGCTCAGCTTGCCTTCCATTGAGACCGATGCCAAGTTCCAGCAGGCTCCTAGCGGAAAACAGAAGGTCTGGAAATGCTAAACTAACCTTTAAGGTCTACAAGTACTGGCATGATTGCACCGAAAAACTGCTTTCAGTAGGCCTGGTCTCCAAGATTGCACCAACACCATACAAAGCAGTGCCATACTACGATACAGGAATTCATGAATTCTGTTTGTCTAGTTAGTCAGCCTGTAAAGCTTTTATGATGCGTCTCTGAGGCTTATTTAAAGAGATGATGGAAGACACAATCTAACTGACATTGCTGCTAGTTGTGAAAACAATGTGCACTGGTTCAGATCAATGCGGGCCAGAGAAATGAGCTTCTGGAATTTAGTCAGGTTGCCAACTGTGGGGAATAAAAAGATATGTCATTGAGACATATTTACGACACAACTGGAAAATTGAGGCTACAACGTTGTGAAGCACCCCAACCTTACAGCAACTGCATCACTTCAGGCCAGCAGTTGACATCTCATGCTACTGTTTTCTTTAGGTTATTTTTAATTCTTTATGGTCAAATAAAAGGAGTGCGGGCGATGGTCCCTACGCGCAGGAGTTCAGCTGAGAACAGCGGCGCCATTGCTAAGGCAACATAGGTGGCCTTCGCAGTTGCCATGGCAATGGGTAAACAGGAAGAAAAACAGCATGTGGGGCTCCCTCCGTGTGGTTCCCAGTCTGGCATCGCAAGGGATGCTGGGGCCTGGTCGCCACCCGGCCTGAGGGCTTATGGGTAACCACAGATGGGGGGTTCTTTCAGAGTGGTGCAGGAGCATCGTGAGACAGTGTAGCCTTCGTGTATGGCGTGGTCTGTGTTGGGCTTTAGCACAGAGGAACAAGCATATGCTCTAGCTGAGGGTTACTGTAAATATAGCCACCAAGCTGTCGATTCGCATGAGAACGGAGAAAATGGCGCATCAGTCATAATTAAGACAGGTCACGTCAGCTCTCTCTCTCAGCATCACGCCGACACGAACACGTGCATCTCCCACGAAACTGTGCTCACCGCTACGGTCCAAATTCAGAAAATATGGACCAAGGCATCGAGACCGAAGCCAATGTGTTCTCCGCAAGACAACCCTGCGCCGAACATTCGCTATCTTCCAACGGCTAATCTCGGGCTAAGGGGGGGGGGGGGGGGGGGGGAGCGCCCGAAACGTGAGGACCGCTCAGAAGCATCCGGCGAATTTGAAACGCTGTGCCGCAAAACACCGCGGAACAAAACAAACGCGCAGGAGAAGACGCTGCGACTCGGCTGGCAGCAGTACCCTTTCCCTCGCGGTCCGCCGTCCTGCTGATCCGCGGCAGGAGGTTTGGAATTGGCCGGTACCCTGTACCCAATGGTAATAAAACAGCGATGGCAGCGGAAAGCCTCGCGGCCATGACCACTTTATGAGCATATTTAGAGCATATTTAGGTCAGCCCAGTCCGACGCACAATTACCTAACGGTCGTCTTGAGATCTGAATCACACTGGCAAACAACCCCCCCGCTATTTATATATATATAGTGAGGTGATGTAGATCGCTAACAAAATAAATATTTGGCCAATAAAAACCAATCCTGTATTTACTGGAAACGGTAGTAATACATGACGTGCAAACACACTTCATAACCAAAATTTAGAAGACAACCTCATGGTACCGTGACTTCAATATTTTCAAAGACAGCCACGGAGATGAGAAAATGTAATTTGTACCAGAAGGCTGGCAGTTACCGTGTGCTCTGTACCAGGAGGCTGGCAGTTACCGTGTGCTCTGTACCAGGAGGCTGGCAGTTACCGTGTGCTCTGTACCAGGAGGCTGGTGGATACAGTGTGTTCTGTACCAGGAGGCTGGTGGATACAGTGTGCTCTGTACCAGGAGGCTGGTGGAAACAGTGTGTTCTGTACCAGGAGGCTGGTGGAAACAGTGTGTTCTGTACCAGGAGGCTGGTGGAAACAGTGTGTTCTGTACCAGGAGGCTGGTGGATTCAGTGAGCTCTGTACCAGGAGGCTGGTGGATACAGTGTGTTCTGTACCAGGAGGCTGGTGGATACAGTGTGTTCTGTACCAGGAGGCTGGTGGATTCAGTGTGTTCTGTACCAGGAGGCTGGTGGATACAGTGTGTTCTGTACCAGGAGGCTGGTGGATACAGTGTGTTCTGTACCAGGAGGCTGGTGGATAGTGTGCTCTGTACCAGGAGGCTGGTGGATAGTGTGCTCTGTACCAGGAGGCTGGTGGATACAGTGTGTTCTGTACCAGGAGGCTGGTGGATACAGTGTGTTCTGTACCAGGAGGCTGGTGGATACAGTGAGCTCTGTACCAGGAGGCTGGTGGAAACAGTGTGTTCTGTACCAGGAGGCTGGTGGATAGTGTGCTCTGTACCAGGAGGCTGGTGGATAGTGTGCTCTGTTCCAGGAGGCTGGTGGATACAGTGTGTTCTGTACCAGGAGGCTGGTGGATACAGTGTGTTCTGTACCAGGAGGCTGGTGGATACAGTGAGCTCTGTACCAGGAGGCTGGTGGATACAGTGTGTTCTGTACCAGGAGGCTGGTGGATACAGTGAGCTCTGTACCAGGAGGCTGGTGGATACAGTGTGTTCTGTACCAGGAGGCTGGTGGATACAGTGTGTTCTGTACCAGGAGGCTGGTGGATTCAGTGTGTTCTGTACCAGGAGGCTGGTGGAAACAGTGTGCTCTGTACCAGGAGGCTGGTGGATACAGTGTGTTCTGTACCAGGAGGCTGGTGGATTCAGTGTGTATAGAGACCCTGTCCCATGCCCTGGAGCACTGTTCTAGTAAATGTTCTCAGAGCATAAAAATAGCACTTCCCTGGAAAACGGCAACTCTGCAGCAAACAAACAAGCCGAGCGGCGCCCCACCCTGCCGTAGCCCAGAGGCTGGGCCTGCTCAGACCACGGTATGACGGTCTGAAGATGAGTATCTCTACAAGGCTGGAGGACCATGCACTGTAATCACGTATACCCCCCCAAACACACACACTCAGCGCCTGGTGTTTGTTGTTTATCGCTGAGATTTGCTCAGGGGCCTGGGGCGCAGATGTCCTGATGGTGCCGTCCCGGGGTCTGATTCTGGTGCACGGTTCACGGGGAGCGGGGGGAGGGGGGAGGGGGAACCGGCAGGAACGGCAGGCTGAGCAGCGAGGGCGAGCTGGCTGCGGTTAATTAGGCGTGGTCACCGCAGCGCCATGGGTGTCCCGGAGTCTGGGCCCCGCGGGGAGCCAAACCGCCACCACGGGGGCCGGGGGCCCCTGCCTGCACTGGGGGTGGGCAGAGCTGTGCCAGTCTGCACCGAGGGGGGGGAGACAGGGCTGTGCCAGTCTGCACCAAGGGGGGGGAGAGGCAGGGCCGTGCCAGTCTGCACCAAGGGGGGGGGGAGGCAGGGCCGTGCCAGTCTGCACCAAGGGGGGGGGAGAGGCAGGGCTGTGCCAGTCTGCACCGAGGGGGGGGAGACAGGGCTGTGCCAGTCTGCATCAAGGGGGGGGGGAGGCAGGGCTGTGCCAGTCTGCACCAAGGGGGGGGGGAGGCAGGGCCGTGCCAGTCTGCACCAAGGGGGGGGGAGAGGCAGGGCTGTGCCAGTCTGCACCGAGGGGGGGGAGACAGGGCTGTGCCAGTCTGCATCAAGGGGGGGGGAGGCAGGGCTGTGCCAGTCTGCACCGAGGGGGGGGAGACAGGGCTGTGCCAGTCTGCACCAAGGGGGGGGGAGAGGCAGGGCCGTGCCAGTCTGCACCAAGGGGGGGGGAGAGGCAGGGCCGTGCCAGTCTGGTGGCCCTCTTTCTAGTGCAGTTACTTTCTGCCACTGCTTCCAAGAGATCAGGTCATATGCAATCAATCGCTATTCTGATTAGACAGGAGCTATCCTCCACTGACTGGGGAGCTTTAGGTCTTCTGGGCCATGAATGTAAAGCAGATTTAAAGCAGCAGTTCTTTTTCAGGCATTATTGTCATGGATTTAGTCTCATCGGGGCTTGTGCATTTAATTTGGAAGATTCAGATGATGGCTTTGTTTGGAACTGCCTTTGAGTACAAAGAAAAATGACAATAAGGCCTGTAACTAATTAACTATTCCTTACTGGCTAACTGGCTTAGAAGTAAATGCAGGCCCTACACCTTTTCTCCCCCAAATCAGCCTGGCACGTTAGTTTAAGTAATTGGTGAAAAAAACATTCTTGCTTTTAATCGTTAGTCAAAGTTAAAGACAAATGTTTATTGTCCAGGACTTAAGAATGTAATTCTCAGAACCAAAGAGTGATCCCTTTTCTGTTTGCTCGCTATTCCTTTTGAGATTTATTTTGGCAAAACTTCCACATGCAGTATTACTACTTCTGATCTTATCGTGGCTGATAAATACGCCTGCTTTTCTTTTCGTGTCCTTTCACCGATTAAAGCGGCCACTAACCTCTCTACATCAGGTTTCTTTTTTTTTTTTTTTTTTTTACAGAATATTGATGAATTACCTCTGCTGCATCCCTGCCTTTTATTGCCATTTTTATACAGAACGCATTCTAAAGTTTAAAAAAACATGTTTCACTGAATGGTATGACTGTCCTTTTCAACCCGAACGGCCTTGTTCCAATGCAAGCAAATCCCCACCACTGGTGTGCGTGGCCACAGAGATCGATTTTGGTTTCATCTGACCATCGAAGGTCCAATGCTGAACTTCCCATTAGAGTCTAGGCTTGTGTGTATGGGTCTGGGATTCCCATGGTAATTCATGAACCCCTCCAGGCGCAATATCTACTTCGACCCCCACCGCACACATCGCGGTGTGGTGCGGAGGCTGTTTTGGACCCAGCGCCCGCGCCGGGCCCGGCTCCGTCCCAGCACACGTGCGTGCGGTACGCTCACGGGCGTTCCCCCGCAGCGCCTGCTGGAACAGGCAAACGAGGCCGGGGCGCGAACGGCTAAACGAGACGGGACAAGACCAAAACGAAAAACAGCGGCGGCGACTACAGAAGGGCCTAGGCCGAAAAAAAAACCAGAAGAAGAAAAAAAATAAAAAACAAGCGAGCTGGCCGAGCAGTTGGGTGCTGTCCCTGCAGATCAGACAGACTCGAGACCGAGGAGAACCTCCTACCTTTACGGGATTAAGGCGCGTCTGACAGTCCCGCTCAACGCTTGCCGTGGAAAAGATTTATTGATGTCTAAAGCGCCCGCTAATTGCCGGTGTACTCTAGAAATTTTGGATGTCTCCACAACGGGGGGAAAAATGATATGCTCTCAGTCTCACGCAACAAGACTTGCATCGCTTCGTTATTATTTCTGTTTTTCAGCTTGATATAAAGGATCTGTGGTGTACGGTCCCCATTGTGTGCTCACTTTGCGAATGCTCAAGGAAAAAGAAACAATCTGATAATGTGTTGGGCGAACATAAGTGAAGCATGAGAAATCCCAACAAAGAAAACAGTAAAAAAAAAAAAAAAAAAAAAAAAAACTTGGGAATTTCTCCTTGGATCGTCCGGATTTCAGCCGCAATTATTCTGAAGTGTTACCAGATGCTGTCACTGCAAGGTCTGCTGGCAGAGGTTATCTTATTCTTAAGCTTTATTTTCTTTATGACTTTGTCGGATAAAAAAAATAACAAAGAGACACACACGCCGCGTTCGCTTCGAGGAATTAATTTGCGATGATTTATGGTGTCATCCAGGATGTGCAGCTAAATCAATACTCGGCAGATTTCCCGCTCCTTCCTCAGGCCGCAGAACGCTTTCGCTCGGCGACTCAACAAAAACCTCCACTGATACTCCCGCCCGCGAGAGATTGATTTCCTGAAGGCTTCATAAACGGCCTCGAATCACGCACGAGAGCCCCTCGCTGGACCGCAGCCATTTTGGCTCGATCCTGAAATCGTGCCAAGAGTGTGGCCGTAATAGTGGGTCCATTTGGTAAAAGGGGGGACTAGAAATTGCGAGACAATCTTTTCTGACATTAGGGCAGCTTCGGCAATTTGACCCCAAGCGTATCCCCTTTCACGACTGAGACGGGCATTTTTTCAAGGGGAGGGAAAATGCTTCAGCTCGGGGGGGCGGGGAGGGGGGGGGTTTGGTGAAGCGAAAGATCGTTGATAAGCGTTAATTCCGACCGTTTTTCCGGGCAACCGTTTGCATTTGAACCACAGCCGTAGATATGACTCCCGCATTAGACAGCACCCTCTCTTGGGGCTTCGCAAATTGCAGCCTTAGCCGGCCTACCGAGCGTCAGCCTTTTATGTAATCGATAGGGATCTGTGAGCGCCGGAGCGTAGCTAGCGCGCGGAGCGTCGAGTTAGCCGCCCGGCGGGACTATCACAGCCGCGTTTCGCTACCTCGGCAGCGCGACTTTACTGCTCCACAAAATGAAAGTTAAACCATTTTAGGGCATTCTTAAGTCTTTCCAAATTAGGGAAAAAGGCACGCAAGGCTCAAATAAAATACCAAAAATAAAATGGATGGAAAGAGAAAGAAGTCGCTGAGGCGTGGGGCTAGGGGGTGGCTGGCCAGAGAGGGCAGGGGATTTTGGTGGGCCTGAGGAGGAGGACAAGCCTGCTGCCCCCGGTCTTGAACAGAAGACAGCCATTGACCACCGGGTGTGAACTTCAATGACGGCATGATGACATTTTTACTGTGTCATAACAGAGACATGCTAGGCTCTCTAGGATAAGGGGGGGGGGGAGAATTCAATCGCAATACCCGTTTGCTGGTTTTAATTATCAGCCGTAGGGACGGGCTCCTGAAAACATGCTTTTTTTGGGGGGGAATTAGGCGTGATTTACCACAGAGAGGGGATGCTGTATCGTACAATGCGCACATGGTCAGCTCAAGGCTTAACACATGCAGAAAATGTACACATCCAGTGTATAACATTCAATATAAAACAAGGGTGAACAAGAACAAGTACACTGGCCAGTGATTGGTCCATGCTCGGTTTCTACATGTTTCTACATCCAAAGAAACGTGTTCCTGGGTATTATGTTCAAACAGGAAGAGCCTGGTGGCTCAGCATCACTTCGCCAACAGGCTGTGCCTGACCAAAACACGTCTATAAAACCAGCGTGCAGTCTCGTCTGCGAGCAGAGAACGCTCAGGCTCCCCAGGGCAGGAACGCAGACCAGCGAGTGTACTTCCTTTTACATTCGCACCCTATCCCAGAACAGACCAGCGAGTGTACTTCCTTTTACATTCGCACCCCATCCCAGAACAGACCAGCGAGTGTACTTCCTTTTACATCCGCACCCCATCCCAGAACAGACCAGCGAGTGTACTTCCTTTTACATCCGCACCCCATCCCAGAACAGACCAGCGAGTGTACTTCCTTTTACATCCGCACCCCATCCCAGAACAGACCAGCGAGTGTACTTCCTTTTACATTCGCACCCCATCCCAGAACAGACCAGCGAGTGTACTTCCTTTTACATTCGCACCCCATCCCAGAACAGACCAGCGAGTGTACTTCCTTTTACATTCGCACCCTATCCCAGAACAGACCAGCGAGTGTACTTCCTTTTACATTCGCACCCTATCCCAGAACAGACCAGCGAGTGTACTTCCTTTTACATTCGCACCCCATCCCAGAACAGACCAGCGAGGGTATTCTGCTTCACACCAGCACCCTGAAAGAGAAAAAGAGAAACCAGACGGACGGTTTGACCACCGCTGGCAGATCATCAAAAAGCCTGCACTGTGGGGTTCGGGGCGCTGTGCTTTGCCTGGGCAGGGATGTTTTTAGGGGGTCAGCTGTTCTGCAGGTTGTGCATTCGATGGGGGGGCACGGGTTACGGAAGGTGCTGGAAGGGTGATGTGTGGGCCACATGGCCACGGGGGTGGCTGTCTGGGTTCCATCACCATGACAGACAGCTGGGGTGGGAGCAATTTCCAGGACTGGGACAGGAGGGAGTAATAACAGGCCTTTGGTGGCCCCGTAGCACCCAAATCAAAGGGGGGGGCAGCTTGAAGCACTCGTATTAAGCTGTCAGGAGAGAGGTTAATGAATGACCTGGGCTTGGGGGAGATCACAAAGTGTTTTGTGTGTGGATCTGGAGAGGGAGAGAGGGAGAGACGGAGGGAAGGAGAGAGAGGGAGAGGTGCGGCAGGGGAGGAGGGACTGGACCCGGGGTGGGAGCGCACACTCTTCCGCTCGGAGTGTTTACACTGCGGAAAACTATCATTACTGCCTTCCTCTGCTCCCCCCCCCCCACCAGTTCCCCCCTCTCCCCTCTCTCGGACAGATGCGGGGAAGAACACAATTTCCACTGTACGCTCGATTTCTTTAAAATCACAAGCCGAGCACAAAAAAAAGAGAACACGGTATTGTGCACCGTCTGCACGGTCAAATCATTCTGACAGAATTCCCGTGTAACTCAAAACACCCTGTAACTGTAAGAGTGCGTTCAGTGAGGAACACGCATCCACTCGGAAAACGGAGGATGAGGCGTCTCCTCCAGACCTTCGCCAGGGTAGAGCCTCGTGTTAGCATTATCACAACGCCTCACTGTAACAGAGGACCCGTCTCACAGGGGTCCAGTTTCCGGCGTTTCTCATGGGTTTCCGGTTTCTAGCATGTTCCGCGGGTTCCTCGCCGTCTCTCGTTCTACACGGACGGCCCACCGAACCGCGGCCGTTTCCTCTGATGTCACCTCTTCGCTCGTCTGGCGCGCGACGCTGCCTCGCGGCTTTCTCAGGGCTCGGAGGGTGACACGCTGCGGGGCGGCGAGCGTCATTAAGTATTTATTTGGCGCCTTAATGAACAACTGTCTCCGCGTCTCTGCTTTCAAAGGGCAAGGACCCGCTCTTGTATACCATTACATGAAAAACAAGGGGGCTCACTTTCAGCTCCTCGAGACAGGATGTTCCCCTCAAAATGGTGACCCCGCCCCTTTGGCAAAACTGTCATGCCAGTGGACACCAAGAGGTTGATAACTAGAATAATGAACTGACATGGCCTGTGCAGGTCTAAGATCGTTGGGAAAATAAGTGTGGGAGCTATAGGCCAGAAGCAGGTTTTTGACCGGGACTGCGACATACAGAGAGGTACACCTTTACAGGTAGTCGGGCGCAAATAATGCACAAACTGTAGTGGAAAACGCAACAGGAAGCAGGCAGGCGAGCAGGAGGAGACAGCTTTCCGGGCGTGTTATTCTGACCCTTGTAAAACAGGTATCTAATTGCACGATCAGGTGGCTTAAGCCCCGTGAACACCTGGTTAGACTAAACGTTGGCCGGGCAGATAAAGTGACACAGCGCGCCCGGCTAATCCCAGCCATGCTTCCTACTGCAATCAGAACTCCGTAGCGTTCCGTAAACAAGGCCCCCAGCCCCCAGCTCCCCGCTGGACCTCCACCTGTCTCCACCTTCGGGAAAACCTCAACCAAATCAACCAAATTACCAGGAGATTCCTGAACGCCGAGACTGAACGCAGGCCCGAATTCCCCAGCGATGATCCCTGCTGATCCCCGCCCCTCTCTGCGTTAGCCAGTCCGTTCGCTACGCGGGCCAGGGATACGCAAAGTGGGCTCAAAGCAATAATGCAATTGGGGACTGAACCTAAAGGTTGCAGGATTCCCAGGTAAAACAGCACCTTTGTATACCCCTGAGTGAGGTGTTCAACGTCAACATAGTAAATGGATACTATTTAAAATGCAAAAAAAAAGAAAAGGTTTTGTTAGTTGCAAACCGATCAGGGTCAAATACTTATCTACGCATTACTAATCTTGTCTGTTGTATTACAGCCAATGAAATACTCTCAGGAAGTGCAAACCCCGCCTTCTGGTCATATTAGCAGGCTCAATTACACCAGGCAAGATCAAGTGAGCACAGAAAAGTATTTGAATCCAAAACAAATACGTATTTGACCCAGGTCTGGTTGTAATGTAATGCTGAACGTAGTAATGAAATGCGGACTGTGTGAAGCTCTCACAGGCTGACGGACAGCTTGGCGGGAAGACGACCTGAGGAGCCGACCGCACCGTCTGACGGACGCTTTGCACGGGACCAGCTGCTGAGCTCGAAATGCATCCGAGCCGGTCTGGAAAGGCTCTTTCTGATCACCGTCACCTCTTTTCCATGCTCCCTTTTATCTGTCCGATTTGGCCTTTAATCAGAGGTGGCTGACTTCGTATTGACTCCGTGCATAAAAGTCAAGCCATCAGATCCAAGAGAAACACCTCAATCAATAAGCAGAAGTATAAAAGGACCTTTAGTTGTGTTTTAATCATTCCTTTAGCACCAGTTCATTCTTCCGTTTCTGTGGAAGGACAATATTAAGGAGCTCAGCTTCTAAAGCTGTTCTGGAGAAGAGGCATCGTCTCAACACTGCCGAGGCACTGCTGAGGGTCAAGCAGCTCTCCATGGACTCACACACATACAAATGCATCCATGCATCTGTATATGATACGCAGCACGCACACACACAGGCCCACAAGCGCACACACATATGCACACAAATATGTGAACATACCAACACACGTGCACTCACATGCACATGCAAACTCACACACACACACACACACACACACACATGGATGAGAACACAGAAATATGCACATGCACACACAAACATACATGTGCACATGCACAAACACCCACAGGCCCAAAAGCACACACGTGGATGAGTATGCACACATGTGCACCTACCCACCCACACACACACACACACACACACACACACACATACACACTGGATAGAGGATTCTGTGATGGAATCCAGAGGCAACAGGCCAGACCCCCAGTTTCAGAGCATATGGCTGCAATTGGAAGGGGGTGTCAGGCAGTCCGGCTGTAATTAGCACAGCCTCTTCATGTTTCCTGAAATAGCTCGGGTACCCTTGTTTGGACTAAAAATAAACAGCCAATTAAAGGCAGCAATAGGGACTGCCATTTTGGGATCATGAACTCTAACCTTGGCCAGAGCTGGTAAAGGCATCCATGTTGACCGTGGCCCTAAAAATAGCAGGGGGCCCCTTCGGCCCTCCGTCCCCGAGGGGGGCCCGTTTTACACAGGGGTCAGAAAAGCACCGGCGGGGCACGGCGGGAGGGGGGCTGTTTTTCCCTCCCCATGTGCCGACGCCCACCTGCACCCACTAATCCCTCCCACAGGACAGAGTCCGCCAAACCAGACGCTTTCATCAACACACCCCACTTTCACCTGCTGGGGGATCCCCAGCGGGGCCCTGCCTCCAGCCAGAAGCACGGAAACTGGCTCACTGGAAACTCGCTTCACAGGCAACCTGAGAGAGAACCTGCCATCTTCTCTGAGAATTTACAGAACGCTAAAAACCACTGTTAAAAACATTATACCACTGTAGCAGTGGGGAACGGGAAATGTAAAACGAGATGGAGAGCAGTCCACGACAGTAGAACTCTCACAGTCAACGATCAGTCACCATTTTCCCTGAATACTTGACAATAAGCCAATGTGCGTAATTTTAAATGATCAAATGAGTACCAACACACCAACGTTTCCATTTCACAGACGAAATTTGGATTGAATTCAAAAAGGTTAGAATTCAGCCTACGCGCTATTTTGATTACCCTTTTGTTTTTGCACGGAATTCTTGGCTGGATTCGGTTTGGCCCCATTCCAAGGACCTGGCTGGTCGGCGAGCCTCCAGACAGCCCAAGAACAACAAGAAAACCTTTTTTTGCACCTGGCAACTTTCAAGACAAAACTTGGCATCCTACACAGAAAGAACTGCCCCAGGTTGACCTCTCACCTCTAGTGATGTCAACGCAGCTGTCGGCCAATCAGGGGGCTGCGATCTACTCTTGAAGCTGCCAAGCCCAGACACGATGACAAATGATTCTATCAGATTAAATGTTTTTTTTAATGGCGTGCAGGGAAGAGACGGCAGGCCGTGCTGGAAGCCATCTGTGCAGGGCTCCGATAATCGTTCCAAATGAACCTAATTTGTAACCGGTCCGAGAGGAGAATTTGTAGCCTCCAAAGACACAAGCCAACACACCGTTGTTTGTTGTGCGGGCATCCCAAACCACAATGGCTTTTGGGCCCTGAGCAGCAGGGGGTGTGGAGGGCATTTCGAGCATTAGTTATAAGCTAAGATGGGGCCCTATGCACAGCTTATAACTTGCGTATAGGACGGGGCGGCAATCGCATCGGGTCAATTTAAAATGAGTTTTTATTAAATACCTTTTGATAATCAACCTGGGGGGGGCTGACAATCAGACGCTCAGAATTGGTTCAGGCTTGGCAGTCTCCCCATAATTCTTCTTTTCCTGAGCACAGACAGGCACAGACAGGCACGCTCCGTTACTGTGGGCATTGGGCAGATGTGCACGATGAGGAACACTCCCTACAGAACCGAGATGAAGCATCAGTCCAGTTTCCCTGCGGCTCAGCCTTAGCCATCACACTGCCCATATCGTCAGTGCCATGCAAAAACATTTATAAGTGAAACTTTGGTCATTTTGGTTTTTTTTGTTTTAAACACATATTGAAAGTTCTCATCACGCTTTAATCACTGAAACAATCTTTTGTCAGCAACAAATAAAGTTCAGTACACCATATGACCAAACCATAACGCTGTTCTGATAAATGGAAGAAATAAACTGTAGTTTTGCTGTTTTTTTTTTTTTGTTTGCTGACATTTCCATTTTTGGAGATACAATGTAAACAATACTTAGGTCCCAAAAAATATCAGCACTGCAGAGCACAGGCAAGTTGTACTTTAAAGAGGGGAAACCTGAGGTTGAAAATGTAACACAGTCATGTAAATTAAAGTGCCAACAATGATACCCATGAACAGTTGTGAGCACATTTTTCAAGGGCAGCCTGTGTTGAAAGACTGATAGATTCCTTTCTCAGGCCAGCACAGATCGTCTCTGTTCTAGTAGCTATGCTGACATCTTCATTGCCTGTGTCCCCGGCTGCTCCTCATAGCTGTTGTATTGCTGCCTATTTTTGTTTCTAGTTCCCCCCCCCCTCTGCTGGGGTGCCTGTCCTGAGCCCCAGACCACTTCTGAGACTGCCCCCCCCCCCCACCACCACCCCCAAATGACTTGATCTCCTCATTGCACTAATACATATAGCATCACACATTGAGCTGTAGCTCCTATGTTGTGTTTTCAGCAACCCGGTTCTGCAGCGCATAATTCAGCCTCCAGAATCAAGCTGCTATTATAGCCGGCACATGATGTAATAATGACAGAACGTTATTTCATGTGAACTTCAAATAGCATTCAATTTGAAGCCAGTTCACATACTAAAAAGCATGCCTGTAGGTCAGATAAAAATGTTCAGTACTGTTCATGACAATATTATACACAATGTTTCTTAATATTTCTCATAAACTGTAGATTTATTGACACCTTTACACATTTGATACCTCCAAAATATAATACAAATACTTTATATTTACTTGTTAAATGGTTAAATGTATTACTTCTGGATACTGCACTTCTATGTAGTATATAATTATATTTAATTCAGTTAATTCAGTCCATTCATGGACACACATTGCATAGTGAACACTTTCTTTTTGTTTACATAATGCATCTCCAGCAGCTTCAGTGAATCAGGTGGCTATTTCCACTCAAGAAAGGCTTTCTAATATAATTGGCCCTTCCATTTCCCGAGCGCTAATTGTCCGACTCATTTATGTAATATGAAAATTGATGGATTGTTTCCAACTCATCCTTTGATGGATTGTTTCCAATTCATCATTAATCACAACTGCTGTAATTACAGATAATTACCTCAAAACCTGTTCAGTTCAATCGGTTATTAGATAGACATTCATGTCATATACTCTATCAAAGGAATACATGAAAAAACCTGATTGTGTAATGTTGGATGATGATGGATTGCATTTCTAGAACACTTTCCAGGATCTCAATGTGCTTAACAGCACTGCCACCAATGTGTAATACCAATGTGCAGCTGTCACATGGGAGATGTAGTTTGTAGTTTGAGCGCACCCCGCACAGCTACCGAAGTAGAAAGGGAATTGTTAAGCAAATGAAGCCAATAGACTTGCCCACAATCCATGTGATTTGTGACTAATGTAATTTAAAAACAACCTGGAGCCATGCAATTTGAATGAGAAATGAAGAGTGCAATAACAGCAGAGTGTTTCACCTCAAACAAACCCTCTGAGTTTGAAAGGGGGGGGGGGGCAGCCATGCGAGTCACTATTAAACAGGCACCTTTTCCCTCATAAACATCTTCAGAGTCTGGTGCTGTTCCTGTAGCCACAGGGGCAGTACTGGGTCTCAGCAACCAGATGCTGGTTTACGTAAGGGGGGGGGGGGGGGAGGTTACGCTATGGTGTGGAGAGCAGTGATATTTTGAGCTGTAACATAGCTAGTCACACAGACTACAAAAACTCCCTTCCCCATCACTGTATTTGTCCATATCCGCGTATGGGAATGTGACCGTGACCGTGACCATATCCCAGGAAATGCACACATTCTGCTTCTCACGTCCATCCTAACGGGTCCAGATGAAGGGTAACTGCGTCTCTCATTGGTGGAGTTTGTGTGGCCTCACTCGTCAGACTGAGTTGTGGCTCGTGTGATCAATCTGCTCAAAGCCTCAATTACTTCATTGCATTGGCTTGGACCTGACAGACAAGTAAATACAATAGCTATTAACTAATAAACAAGAAAGAACAAACAAAAGTTAAGTAACTGAGTACAAGACAAAACTCTATTAATATAAATATATTATTAACATAATCCTCTAACAAAATAATGTCAATTGAAAATATACGCATTTAAGAAGCCATTTATCAAAATGTACTCATTTTGACTATATTAACACTTACAATAAAATTCACAGGTTTCACGTGTTGTGGAAAGACATGTAGAGCAGAAACAAAAATTTGTATTTGTGAATTTGGAAGAGATTCAAGTTTCTGTCTATATTCATGTGGGACCTGAGTCTTTCTCAAGTCAAAACTCAAATGGTATGAAAATTTTACGCCAAATTAGCAATATGTAATGCATTATCATGACAAATCATAAATACATGGACTCTACATGTGTGAAATTAACGTGGAGAACATTGTTACAGCATTTTATAGAAATGTTTTGACCAACTGCGTTCTTCAGGACTGTGTTTCATCAGACTAAATGTCAAAAAAGGAAATGTGTTATTATGGGAAAGAATAGATTCAAAAAATTTGAATACACAACGTCAGAGCAATGACAGCTTAGAAATGTACGAAAATTAACCAGAAAGGTGACTGACACCACCCAAATGAACAATATTCAAAGACATTCTCGAATACAATGGGCATCAGAAAACCAGTTCTTTCATTTTCATTTTCTTTGTGAAAGAAATGTACTTATTTTAAAGAAGAGAACGCACAATCCCTTGCAGTGTTTCATGGCATAAATACCTGAGCAGAGGTAAACTACCATTTCGCTGTCAGTACAGCGTACATTCCCCAGCATGCTTATTTCATCTGGATGAAAAGCCCCAAACCCCGTCATTACAGGAGACGCCGCCGTAGTTTGCAGAGCGTCTCGCGAAACGACGGCTCGGTAATCGTGTAACGGGCGCGGTGGCCCCCCGTCGTCGTCGTGGATACCCGGCGGCGGCTGGGGCCCAGGGCGTGTGCTCTCTCCACCGTGGAGGGATTAGATTTAATCTGCCGCCTCTTTCTGTCGTAAACAAACGCTTACATCGCTCCAGGTGCCCGGAAAAAGCGTAATCGGATCTGAAGGGTGGGGGGGGGGGGGCAATGATACGATGACACCCCCCCCCCACCCCTTGGTGATCTGCGAAACGGGACGCCAGGGCCCATCTTTCAGAGAGGAGCGCTGGGAGTACAGCGGGCGCCTCCTGTCAAGGACCAGTCCCACATCAGCACCGGAAGGCCGTAAGATTGCACCCCCTCTGGGAATCTGTTTTGGGGGGGGGGGGGGGGGGTCTGGTTTCTGGGCTTTGAGGTGGGGCTGGGGGGCTGGTAGGCTCGGCAAGGTAATGAATATTACCTCTATTCTCATCAATGTCAATTGCACCTTCAGCATGGAGAACTGGTGATCTAAAAGAGTAACTTCAATGCCAGAAAGCATTTCAGTGATTATGGATGCCAGAACACCCAAAAACCCCCTTTTTTACAGCAGCATGATTGGGGGGGGTTTTGTTGTCTTCAACAAAAAGTATTTTCCCTCCTCCAAACCCCTGCCCCCCTGGGGCATTTTTGCTGGGGCGAGGGGGGGCGGGCACAGCGTCCCACGCGGTCCCACTCCGGTGCTCCCCGGCGGTCAGCGGCCACCCGTCTCGCCGGCTGAGCCCTGCGCCGACCTCACGGGTGGCGCTCGGACACCGTCATCATGGCCCGTCTCCGTGGGCGATGTTTGTACGCTGTGGCTCGGTCGCGTCTGGCTGGGGCAGACCCCAAATGACAGGCCTGCTCGCCGAGCGTCGTTGCTGGCCTAACCTGGTAGTTACTGCCCCACCCCCACCCCCACCCCCCCAGACTCCTGGTTGGTTTCTGTGTGGGCCCGAGGCCACGCCCACCGATCCCCGACGCTGTGGTGGCTGTGGCCTCTCTGTCTGGGGAGGTGATTGTTATCTGCTTCATGGGGGGGGGGGGGGGGGGGGGGTTGCTGGGCAGTAATACCCAGTGTTGGACGGCTGCATCTGTAATCAGGATCCCTGGAGGTTGGCTGGGGTACACAGGAAAGCGGAGTGGGGGCGGGCAGAAGGACCCCACCAGGAGGTCCTTTCACGGTCACCGCGGTGACAGCGACCGGATCCGCCCCCTTGCCGCCCCCCACCAACCCCCCCCCCCCCTCCAGCTCTAACCCTGGACTGATTGCTACAGTATGCGTGCCCTGCTCAACCTCACTGACCAGGGGCGAGGGGGGGGAGGCAAGACATTCTCCAAACAAGACACGGTACACAGCATAAGGACATGCTGTAGGTGATGGAGACTCAGCGAATAATGTTTGAATCAGTGTTATGTCTCTGTGCCGGGCTCCAAGACAGTGCCATTGGTGCACTGCTATTTCGCGCAGGCCCAGTTTACGTTAGCCGAACTGCTTTAGGTGCTACGCATGGGGTTGCGTGCTTTTATTCTTTAAAGTCAATGGTCGAGTCTTTCCACTGCGCTAACGCTGAGACAATGCAAAGCACCGCGTTGCACGGGAGCGGTGACACACAGACTACCTCACGCGACACGCCGCACACCAGCGCTTAAAGCTCCGCTCCTTTCATTCGTCACAGCGCCGAAAGTCTCCTTTCTAAGAATCACAAACCATGCTTCACACCTTCCCCTGCGTTGAGTGAATCGTTATTCTTTTAAAAAATTTTAAAAACACATTTGTCACTCACTGACACAACATTAAAGGCAAAACTTACCCAAATAATCCAGCGTTTGCTTTCCATATCACACACACACGGGGGTGCCGCAAGGCAGGTGGTGGGGGGGGGTTGGAAGGATTCCACAATTCCTTGGGCCCTGACTGACAGGGGCCCTCAAAAAAATTCAGGAATGGGGTTGACTGGGGTGGTGGGGCCCATATGTGAGATCTTTTCACGGGCCCCAAAATTCCCGCCGGTGCCCGTGTGCGCACGCAAACTCTTACACGACAAACCACTAATGCCAACACACTGAAACATGTCTGCCCACCAGAGGAAGATGCATAACTGGCCTGTGCTGACATTGGACCCTCACAGTGCCACAGCTGGGCTCATGCTAAGGTCCTAATGACACTCAGCCCACCAGCTGCATGGCAATAACAAAGCGTGAAATCGGCATGCAAACACGCTCTTTCAGCGTTTTGTCAGCTCAGCTCACTTAAGACTTGATTACAGTGTTTGTTCTGAAAGGGAAAGCCAGACAGGCGCTCGAACAACTTGAACAACTCTCTTTCTTTGTCCAATCGTCTGTGGTTACCGTTGAGTCCCTAAGCTTATGGATTTGGTCAGTCCTTGTAAGTCAATTAGTCCCTCGTGTGATGGTACTATTGGGACAACTGGTAGTAAAATGGCGCATATTTACTAGGGCTTCAGAGTTCAAACACAGGCTTCCATTCAGATAGCGTGGAACCTCTGTTAATTACCGAGTTAGGGCTCTCGACAGAAGTGTGGAGGTTCAAAGGAAACTGGCGAGAGCATGAAGTTGAAAGCCCGTTTGACTGTCAAATCACATAAAGCTTTGCTTTAGGGCAGCAGAGTACATTCTTTGGAATACCTGAAAATTGGCAGAAACTTTAAAAACGTTCTGGTGCCACAAGCTGGGGCGATTCAAATTTCAACATGGACGTCATTCGACGTGCTAATCGAGTCTTTCCATCCCCTTAAAATGAAAAGAGAAGAATGATTGGCTGGGCCCGATGCTTAAATTTCCACAGAGCGTGGCAGGCTAGGTTTTGTAGTATGTGAAGTTGGCAGCTCAATGTCTGTTACACACTGACTGGAATAAGCCAAGTTCAATCGCCACCACCCCCCACACACCCGCCCGGCCCCCTCGCCCCCACACCAGTGTCCATAGCCCTGTCCTGTGTCATGTGGTGACAATGTGTGCACTCTGGTGGAAGTCTATAAAACAGGAAGTGGGTCATTGCCTGGAGGAACCCAACCCAGGGAGGAATGTTTACCCTGCCCCACAGCTTTGATGTTTTACAGTTAATAACTTCCTGTACACTGTACGTGAACTGTGGCACTCCAGCGGGGAAAGAGGGCCCATTTCCACCTCCTCCAAATTATTTTGCGGCAGAAACCGATAAGGGGAAGAAAAAAGAAAAAAAAAACCCCCCTCAGCAATTTCGCTGGTCAGAAATATCCTCCCTGGACCAGGAGCTGGAGCAGTGCTTAGTGTTGCGCCATCTGAGCGGTAAAGGGCACGGGAGGGCATATAGGGAAGGCTAATGGAAGCAGCTGTGCCGCCATGTTGCTGGTCACCAGCAGGCGTATGCTGACGGACGCTTCGTGCTGCCTGAGCTCAAGGTAAAGGCAGTTCACGCTGAACTTAAACAGAGGTCAGAGAGAGTGCGTTACCATAGAAATACCAATGGTTAATTGCAATCACCGTTTCAGCCTGGCTCCGCCTACAACACAGTTCTGAAAAATGTGTCCTGCGGTGGGTGGAGTAGGTGGTGCCCGTCTCATTTGCACAAAGTATTCTATGTGTAAATTATTTGTATAGCGTAAGCTCATGAAACGTGGGTCAAACTGTTAATCAGGCGTTGCAGATCAAATATGAGCCAAGATTCCACAATCACGTGGCCTAATTCTCGCCTCAAATGTTCTCAGAAGCGTACTTTAGTGGACCGTTTAGGTGGAACATGAGAGACTTTATTAACAGGCCGCCATGTTTCTCCGGTTTGAAAAGCTTTGGGCCGAAACCAATCTAGCCAATCAGGTGCCGGCAGTGTTCCATTGTATTAAAAAGTAAATGGACAAATTTGTGGGCGGCAACAATTTTCGGACTGGATATATTCATTGACATCTACATGACGTAGTAGCATCTCCAAAGGGGTACTCAGATACCTTACCTTACCCTTTCTGCTCAGTAGGACACACTCAGGTGAAACACCACTGCCTTATCTAAAAGCATGGATTTGCATTCTGGAACACCAGATCGTATCTCGTTAAGCAGCTCTCTAAATGCACTACCGAGATCGCAGATCGCGACCGCGGCCCAAACATGGCCCAAAATTGACCCGGCCCCTCCTGCACATCCGGCCGAACAGCCAGGCGGCCAATCCGACGGCGCGCGCGGCTCTGGCGCCCATAAGCACCTTCCCGCGTACGTCCTCGCGCTACGCGACGCCTGCTCGCCTCGCTCTGGCGGGAGCCTTCGTCAGCGCGCCGCATTTCTGCAGCCTCCGACATAACTGCGCGGAGCTTCGGTAACAGGAGGCTACCCGCCCCTCAGGCCATCAATAAATCAATATCTCCCCGTCGTCCTACTAAGTGATTTGTTGTACTGCATTTAAAATTGAAGCACTCCGAGTCTCTGCAGCCCAGAAACGCGCTCGCTGAGACAAAAGGGAAATGTGCATTTGTTGGCTACCTGAGGTAGCGTTCTCTTTTTACCAGTTTGCGTAAGATGTGGTGGATGCCAGGCAGAGTGCCAGAGCTCCTCCTCGGTGGCAGATATCAAGCAAGAGAAGCTGCCGTTCATTCTCAAGGCTTAAAAACAAAACAAAAAAAAAACTCCAAAATTTTCCACCTCTTCAAACAAGACCTGAGTCTAGTTTGAAGTAGGTTTACTGGCATTTAAAGGGTTTGATATTTTCAAAGACTAATTTGACCAAGGTATGCAGGACAAAAAAAACACGCCTGAAAGGCCCTTCCCATGTGTGTGCTGCGATGCACAATTCAAAAGTGAACACTGCCCATGACTTCAGTATGAATTAAGGCAACGGATCCACCGATCTCAACTGCCCCAGAAAGTCATTCATTTGATTTTATCTATCGTCAGTGCACAGTGAATGTCTTCGGTCCAGAAAACCACTCACTGTGACCACAGAGACATAATGATTTATCAATTGCCTGGGGTATTCTGCTCCTGTTACAATATTGTATCCAAATGGATGCTTTCTACAAGGAAATTACCCAAACACAATAACTAATATTTTACAGATCTGGCATAAAGACCAAAATGTGCTGTAATAATATTTGAAAACAGGAAATAAAACGTATGTGATATTGCTGGAATGTACAGCGCATTCTTTTTCGTGATAGATTCAGGGAGAATTCCAGGCCATCATTAACATGGCGGCTCTCCCTTTGAACCGCCTCCAGTACATTACAGTAATGAATACTGCACATGCTGAGACGTGGGAACGATAAAGCATCGACAACTTGGAACACATTGTGAAGGTTGCAGTATGTTTTTACATCTCGATAATGATAATTATATATATATATAAAATAAGATACCTTATCACAATACTTTTTATTTCAATATGTTTCAGAATTTAGCATTTCTACAGACTAAGACTAAAAATCAAACACAGGCTTCTCCAGGCCAAGCTCAAGAAAGTCCAGATATGGTTAAAATTAACCACAGCCTTTAAAAAATGTAAAATGACCAATTAACATAATCATACAATCAACCATTAGACTTATTTTGAATCGCAGGTTGCTTAGGCTCAAATGCAAATCAAGCCAGACACAGAACAGCTGTGACAGGTTAGATCTTTTGCCTGATAGTTCCAGGGAAAAACAAACCTCACGTGGAGTCACACCTTTCCCTCCTACAGTACATTCAGACCCGAGTTTCCTGGTAGCTCCTGGACCCCTGCCAGAACTACATGCCCATTGTACCTGCACTACAAAGCCTCTTAGTGAATAATACAATCAATCATCGCGCTCCTTCTTTGCATCAGATTTTGTTTGCACACGTGAATCAGAACAGGCAGTTCCGATGCGTTCCAGTGAATGAGCATCACCTTCAATGTGTCAAGCGCATTCAAGAGAACTGCTGAGGGTGTGCGTGTGTGTGTGCGTGTGTGCATGTGTGTGTGTGTGAACATGTGTGTCTGTGTGTGTGAGAGAGAGAGAGAGAGAGAATTAGCGAGTGCGTGTGTGTGGCGTGCAAATGTCTGTGCATATGTAAAATTCATCGACAGCCTCCTTTCTCTCTGAACCAAAGCAGAACATTCATGCAGATTCAACGTTGTTCTAACATCCAGAGAGCAGCTATGCTGGGAGGGAAGGTGAATCAGCAATTTAACGAGCTCCTGGAAAAGTGCGCAGATTCTGCTGAAACACAGGAAGCCAGGCACGGAGTGCTGTGAACTCGCCGTGAGTCACACACGGCCTCCTGGCCCTGTTCTGAGCCGGCCCGCCCGCCCGCCCGCCCGCCCGCCCGCCCTCAAGGGCCTTGGGCAGAAGTGGGGGGGGGGGGAATAAATCAAAGAATGGTTTGATTAGCCTGCACACTCTGTGGGGTCTCACAAGCTTCACCTGCTTTTCAGAAACTAAACGGCAAGCACAGGTTGGGCTCACGCGCACCTCTCGCGGATCACGTGCGCACCTCTCACGGATCTAAGTGCGATGCGCGGAGGGGAATCGGCCCCACGGACAGCCTGGGGGACAGGACGCTCCGCAGGGCTCCTCTGTCTCAAACGGGGAACCAAATGAGCCACAGCAGGGGAAGCACACGCACCGTCAGCGGAGAGCCGCCACGCTCCTTACAGAAGTCTTACGCGCTCACTGCGGCATCGTGATCGCACGTCCGTCAGGGAGCCAGGCAGCCAGAACCTTTCACGTACACCCACCAGACAGACCAGTGGAGGGCAGCTCGAGGGCTACGATCCGTCAGACAAATTTCAGTCCACATGTAAGAGCGTTTCGCATAGTGCGCTAACGCAAATAGTGTAATGGTGGCAATCATAGGGCCTAAGTAAACAGACCTGCGAAACAGTTTACATTAGCCATTAGAGACGTTATTTGTCAGAATTCTACTCAAAGCAAATGAGAATGCCACCGAATTCAAAGGGTTGCCAGCTGAGAGTAAGCACGGCAGAGAATTATAAGGCTATACAATACATGACTTTAAGTGACAATATAACAATGGTTTCCTAATTGATGAAATCTAGAGAATCGGCTTTCTGGTATTTCTTGTCTCATGACTGGCAATATTAAAGTCAGCATGTAGCTAGTTTAAATTGTTTTAGCATGAATGTTCTTCAGTGTATTTGAATAAAAAAGAGAATATGCATGTGAATGGTAGAAAACCACAAATATGAATAAATCTGACAGATGGCAATATGACAATCTTGGCAAATTAATTATACATGCACATTAATGAGCTCTAATTGTTTCAGTACGCACAGAAAACAATATGAAAAATGTCAACCCAGTTTGACTGGGTAAGAGGACAAACCCAACAGATTTATATAATAAAGAAAAGCTTTTCAGATTTATGGGAACAGATCATTTTTTTCCCCAATACTGTTCTTTATGATGTATGTGAAATAAAAAGGCTCTACTCTGACTTTGTGCCTGTGGAAAAAACACATTTTCCCAGAGCAGACTTACTTCTACCTGATGGTCGTACCGAAAAACAAAAACTCACGTGGACTCACACCTTGCACCTAAGTGTCCTGGCATCTGCTGGTCTTCTGCCAGAACTACAAGCCCATTGTACCGGCAGAACAAAGTCTCTGGTCTTCCCCCACACCCAAACCCGATTCAGCCACCACCTCATGGCAGTTTCACTCAAACCTAACCGGCAAAACACGACCGCGCCCGCCCGTGTGCCAGCCATTTCTCTCAAGACGGTGAGAAAGCGCTAGTAAAGTTACATCTTATTTTTCCGCCTGCACCTCGTGAAAACACGAGATCAACGGGAGCATTTCTCAGGAGAATCCACCACCACCCCCTCTCCTCCCCGCCCCCCACCTTAGGAGAGTGGTCTTGAGGAAGCAGCTTAATATTGAGCGGGAGTCTGAAGACTCTCCATACAGCACAAGCTTAGAATGGCTTTATTGAGTAGGTCAGGGGGTCCTCAATCTTATCCAGAAAGGGCCGCAGCGCGTGGTGGAATTATGTTATGACTGATGAGGCGCGCTGGCGTCGTCAGAGGCGAACCGTGGAGCTTCCACACAGTGCATAACCGCTGCCAACCTCAGCCACGACACCTGCGTAGTTCAGTTTTTCTGTGCTGATACGTCCTCCTCATACGTCCTCTCCTGTATGCTTCTCTGAAGTGAAATGAGCCATAGAGCTGTGGAGATCTCACCCTCCGGTTCGAGTCTTCCAGACATGTCTGTAACAGCAGGTCGCTCAACCACCAGAGTCTTCGCTAAGCGACCTGATCTGTAAAATCAATACTCATTGGAACAAAAGCCTGCACCCACACCCACCGACCCACCCACCCACGGCCCTTTCTGGATAAGACTGAGGACCCCAGGAATAGGCGGTTGTCATTTTCCTCTGTACCCGTGACATTGGGTCAGACTGTTCATCCCCAGGATAACACAGCAACGTTCCTGGCAGTCTGTGGGAACACGGGGTACCTGTCGGCTTAAAGAACAGTTCCTCCCGTGTTCACGTTGAGAAACGGCCTCCTCCCGCACGGGGGGTGGGAAAGGTGGGCTCCCCCCAGCCCCTGTGGCTCACCACCCACCCTACCCCCCAGCACCACCTTTCCTGGATAAATGGGGTTGGGGACTTTTTCCAACTCCTTAAGCTGCCGAACAGGATGGGCCACATATAGACAGACAGGTGGTCCTTTAACAGAAGGGGCGGGGCTTGCTAATTGTCGTCTAGCTGGGGCTGTGTTTGGAGGGGGCGGTGAAAGCTGGTCAGATTTCAGGGTATTGTTCGACAGGTTGAAAGGGGCACAGTTTGGGGAGAGAGTGCCAGCGGGCGTTCCCACCCCATGCTAAGTCTGTCACACGGACCTCACCTGAGCCGCTCGCATCTGGACAGCCGTTTCCAGGACCCAGCCGGCTTTTCTCCCCAGCGCCAAACCGACAAAACGAGCACCGTGCGTCTCAACCTGGAGAACAAGAAACAAAACAAAAAAGAGCCTCTTTACTCCAGGTCTGGCTGCGTTTCAGACACACAGACTTTCTGAGGGGAAAGGACACAGACCAAGACTTTCCTTAGGACAAAAATTGAATTATGCTACAGGGTTTCCCAGGAAAATCTGCTCCATAACCTGCAGTGTAGGACCAGTGTAGAAAATGTCCATTGTGAAAATGGACACTGTGTCATCTTTGGTATCAGCGGTGGATTGTACTTATTGGTGGTGATGTAGGCTGCATTTCAAATCATATTAAAGACACCCATTAAATAAGGCAAGGAAACAAATGCAATAAATACCATCTGAGACATCTCCATGCCTTTACTGTAACAGAAGCTCATGTCGGCGCCTGGTTCCATCTTGGCAACCATGGACAAATAAGTCATTTAAAAAAATCACCATATTCAGTAAAATCTATATGCTGTAACTTATGGTAGTAATCAGCTAAATGTACATGTATTCATTTTTTTAAGATTCTGCTGTGCTCAGCTAAACTGGTCTTCCAGTTTGGTGTTGTAACATAATTCCCATCAATCCTTTCACCAAAACCTCATGGACAAAGACTTTGCAATGAACTATGGGCGCTTGAAGGAACGGAATACACAGAAATGGCTGTGTTCATTTTCCAAAAAAAAAAAAAAAGACAGGAAAATTGTACTGACATGCTGAATTTCTGATTGACAGAGTACAAGCATCCACACATGTATAAATGGACGGGTTTTTTAAACTGTAAAGATAACGACAAGTCGCCAAGAGCATGGATGGCGATGTAGATATAATTTCGCTAGAAGCAGAGTTAATTTATCAGGAGGAATGCGTCTAACTTTTAAGAGCACTGCCTCATAATACAGGACATTAAAAGCATTGCATTCTGGGGGTTTGTATTACAACCTGCAGATAGTTAAAATAACATCTTGTGGTTAATTTTTCTTTTGAAAGCACAAATTACAAGGAGCTACAATAGTAAAGAAGGACTGAATGATTCAGAGTGAGACAATAAATTAGGGTTTACAAAAAACTCTGAAGCTGCCAGGTTTTCATCAATACTCAGTGTTGACCCCCCCCTGCAGTCAGCAAACCCATCAGCCTCACCATATTCCACTACTCCAACTAACCTCCAGCTACCACTCGGAATACGCCATTTTCTTCTGAGTGCACCAGGTGAAAGAGGCTCATTTGCTGAAAGGACACAGATTGTTCTGTCCAAATAAACAGGACACAGAAACACAGACACAATTCACTATTGATGCAGCACAAAAAAAGCTGGCTGTGGCAAACTCTTCAACAATCACCCAATGAAAACGGGTCCTTTCAGACCTAATACACGAACCGTACAGTGTGCCCATTTGTGGTCGGAAGCTGATTGCCGCTAATTGATCCTTCCACTTAAAACTTAACTCTGATCAACGAAGCGAAGTGTTTTTCCAAGTTATTTTCGTAGCACGGTTAACTTAAGTGACCGGACAACTCTAAATGTTGCCTAAAGAAAACAGGTGGAACTTGCTCAAATTTGTTAGTGGAAGTAGCAGACAAACAGGGCTGAATGGCCACCTTTGTCCACGCTACGGGCTTCCTGAGCCAGACACCCAGGTTTGAGCGCTGAAAAGCAGGGGAGAGCCGGGGTGAACCAGGGCTGTCGGGGGTTTCTCTGTGAAGGCCTTGGCTGAGGGACCGCGATGACCCGCTCTTTCATCTCGGTCACGCTCGGTGAGATATCACTGCTCAGGGGACAGGGAGAGGAAGGGGGAGAGGAGGACTACCAACCGAAAAACCCTGGGCTGACAGGAAGGAGCCCACATCCATGTAAGATTCACTGAGTCTGCAAGGTGAGTTATAATATATATTCTGTAAGAGATGATAAGATTCACTTGTAAACAAACCTTGTGCTGTAAATTGTCCTTTTTACAATTTTCTGTATGCTTATTCTGAATTTCCACATTTGAAAACTAATTTTCAAATTACCAGCAGTGTCTGATTGCTTTTAGAAAATTAACTGTACATCTTTGACATGTCATAAAAAAACAAATGTTTTTACTAAAAATTATTATTTATTTTATTATTTGCAACAGAATCTAACATTTGGCGGCCAAATATACTTGTGACATTTAAGAACCCATGAAGTAATCTGAGTGAGAAAACAAATTCCCATAGCCCCGCCCCCCTGTGACATCAGACAAGGTGCTTTGGGACCAATGTCTTTCTTAATTAAACCTTTATTTTACCAGGGAAATTCCACTGAGAAAATGAATCTTTTTCACATGTGACCTGCATGTGGAAATACTGACAAGTACAATACAAATTCAAAAATTAAACACAACTGAGAAATTTGTGTATATGTAAAAAAGATATAACTGACACATACAATTCACATTATGACTGATATGAAATGGGTACAATGTCCAATTCTTGCAGCACAGAGCATGGATGCGGTGAGACATGACCACCTGACGCAAAAGCCGGAGGAACAGGTCTGTAAGAGGCAGTGCAGTGGGACCGGAGATGCCCACTGCCTCAGCCTTCTGCCCCTCCACTCAGGGCAATAAAACCTGCCCCGTCTGCTGCTCTCAAAGCTTTATTTGTGAGAACCGGCCTCAGGTGCAGGCGACCTTTGACCCCTGCACGCAAAGGCGCCTCACCGGGGCCAGCCTGTGCGTCGACGCAGCGGATGAGCCAAGATGGCGCGGTGATTTATCGCACACAGAAAGCAGAGTCTGCACAAAAGTTATTTCACCCCAGTAAATCTCCCAAGAAGAGAAGCAGAGGCCACTCAAATATAGAAACAATCTGCAAGGATTGTGTGTGTTAGCACGACTGAAACAATCAAGCACAGGTGGGGAAACCTGAGGTGAGGCACCTGCAGGAAAAGTGGAATAAAGACACAGTAGTATGGAGTAGCCTGTTGCCGGTCTGTGTTTCATCTTGCAAATTGCATTAACTAGTACCCCGATTAACATTTGTTAAACAAACAGATCGCTTCATGCAATGCTAATCTAAATAAATAAATAAATAAATAAATAAATAAATTTTGCGACCCTGCTAGCTATGCAACGACTTCAAAGATGTAAAGCTTCCAGTGACTATGAAATCGCCAGAAATTTTTCTCGTTGATAGCTTACTGACTGCGGTTTAGTCACTCCGGCACATGGAACAGCTACCTATAGGCACAGTATCAATCTAAACATTCACACAGCAATCCAGCATCAATCATGCCAATTCTTCGTCAGTTAGGAGGCTCAAAGCATCATTTAATGAATTCCATCTGGGAAATAAATCTGCGGGTTGTTTACGTGCTTTCTCGTCCTGGTCTCACGTTACGCATTCACCCGCTTTGTCTTTGAGCCAGAGGCACCATCCGTCACTCCTGTCAATTGACCTGCAACAAGACAATTCTTTAGTGGATTTATTGGAAGGTCACAATCCCAGCAAAGAAGCTCAGTAAGACAAGCACACGATGATGCATGGGCACTTAATAACAACAACACGGGCATTGTTGTGGCAGGCGACCCATAAGTAAAACAAAGTGGCAAGTCAAGAGATCTCAGAGTACTTTTTCACCAAAAAGTGCGGTAGAGGGGAAAAAAAATCACATGGTCCATCTTTAAATATCTGCCCACTGGCAGACGACTCAGCCGCGCGAGTGTGTCTACTCACGTCAGAAAGAATAGCACGCACAGAACGAAAAGAAACGCAGACAACACTTCCTGTCGGAATCTTAGGTGACTTACTTCATTCTATTGCAGAAAAACAAGGTTTTTTCTTTTTTGCTTGCTATGATTGTTGATGATTGCTTGCAGCTCTGTAGTGGTGAGGCACTGGGCTGGCGAACAGAAGGTTCTGGGTTTCAGTCCACGGTTAAAGTGGTACCGCTGTGGCCCCGGAGCAAAACACATTGCAGAACTGCATCGCTTAACACCCGCAGTAATTGTGCAAATGAGTTCCAGAGACTGCACGAAAATTGAAATCTTGCTTTGTCACAGAGATGGCTCCAGCACAGCCAAAAACGCAACAAACAAGCACTTACGCAACCAAAAACAGGTCCCTGGGAGATCTATGTTGGTAGCCTCCATTATTATTATTATTATTATTATTATTATTATTATTATTAAATTTATTTGGGAATACAAAACGATTTGCTCTTAGAGTAAGCCTTTCAGTATGCATCCAGCTGAATAAGTGGACACATATTTAAAAATACAAACTATTTAGTTTGCATTTTTAGCTACAAATTATCCAGTTATTCAGCGGGATATGTACTTAAGGGTTGAATGACAGTGCTCCTAGAGCATTATTTAGTATATCGGCCTACAGCAGTAACAGAAACAGTTGTCAAACAATTATAACCACAGCACTGGGCCAGATACAAAGTCAGATGAGCCATTAATAGCAGGGATCTGAGGCCAGAGCCGCATTTTCTATCGGATACCACCGAAGCAGGCTGGCGAGAGGGAGGTCTACGGCTAGCTTAGGCCTGTTTTCCATCCGCATTGTCTGTAACGTCGATTTACAAATAAACGTCCGCCTTCCTTTTTCACAAGCAGTTGGCTAAGATCACTTTTTATGATTGCTGAGCTCACCAAACAGTTTATGAAAGAAATAAAGAAAAAGAAAAAACACACACACACGTGTTAAGAATACATTTTGATTGAATCCAGGCGGCGGCCCCTCACTTTTTTTTTTAGGACGGCGTTGCCGGTATCCGTAGGGAGCGGGAGGAAACGGCGGAGGCGGCGAGGGCGCAGACAGTCTATCTGTGGAATGGGGCTCCACTGCGGTGCGACAGTATGAAGTAGCAGTCACGACACTGGGCCAGAAGGATTCCCAATGGGAACGCTGCTATGAACCCGTGAGCAAGAATCGTTCACTTTAACTGCCTTAGTGAACATTCAGGGGTACGAAAGTGTAAAGTGACAGCGTTGGGATTCAGGCGGCATAAGGGAGTGAACAAAGCAGAAAAATAAATGTGGAATTGACATATGTCCTTGCCATTTCACAACTGACATCTATAACTAATTTCACAGGGCTCTGAAAACATAAATATTAGTGCTTAAAAAACAGTACGTTCACATACACACACAGTTTGAAAGACTGAGAACCGTACGCTCAAATCAGACAGCGGTCTGCACTCGCTGGCTTTAGAGCACCATCTAGTGCTCACATGGAAGTGAATGAAAATAAGTTCTGCCAGGAAATTGTGGATGCGGTTACATTTGGCAACCTGGCCCCACGGCAAGGAAAATTCATAGATGGATGGGATTTTCCATGTTGCTCTGGAGAATATTTTTAGAACTCCCTTTTACTTGTTTCACCAAGAAGTGTTCTACAGTAAACATTATAACGTGTTTCAAAGAGCTATTTTGTCGTTTATTTTATAGTTTAGTTTTACGCATTTTTATCTGGCAATGTGGTTAACACATATCCTGACAACCGACCAATGTTTCATAAAAATAAGCACCCATGAAATCACCCCGATAGAAAGTCGTGGATCACTAAATGTGTTTGAACGAGACACCTGTGACTCGTGCGAGTTTTCTGAGGCTGCGTTAATTTTGTTCGTACTTAACTTACATAATTGCAATGCAAATGGATATTTCACAGAGGCTATTGACATCAAGCAGGCCAGTAGAAGTTGGCCTACAAGGTTTCAAAAATATTGTATAATGGGACAACTGCAATAGCTCTCGACGTGCTTTGTTGTAGCCTCGACGGTCTTTCACAACACTTAAGATAAACAGGAAGCGCACAGGTGCAAATTAAACGAATGCTTGATCACATCTGTACCGGTGAAAACTTAGATGCGTCACTTTAAATCATTAAATGTTCTTTTTTTTCTCACCGTTACAGCACAAATACAAGCAAGTCGCTACCGGCCACGAAGGAGAATAGAAGTGAGTTTTGCTATGCCGAGAGAAGCCAGGGAGGACGCGCAACTAGTTACAGAAGTAAGGTTGGACAATTCACACGCAACGCTGTCCGAGCACGCGGTCAACACAACCTGTGCGACTTTCCTCTTACACAGTAAACAGCTCAGTGTTGATTCAACTCTAACAGAGTTAATTCAACTCTAACAGATAATTTGGTCCCAATGGGTTACTTAATTTGGTCCCAATTGAACCAAATGTTATCTTTTAGTGTTTAATTAACACTGTTAGAGTTGAATTAACACTGGACAGTTTACAGTGTACGTGCCCACAGGTGTTAGTTTTCTTTCCACAGTGCAATAGGACCGGGTGGGCGGACACCGACGAGTACAAGAAACGCGATCTTCATCAATATTTCACTCCTAACTTGAGCCCACATCCCTTTCTCTCTAGGCCTACTATCTCTTATTTACCTCTATATCTATCCCCACTATTTACTTAAGATCTGCCTCTCTCCATAAATCGTTCGTCTTGCCAGGTCTTTCGTGAGGAGAACACGGGCGAAGAAACGCGGAGTCGGTATCTTTGGCAATCTGACACGACCGTTTTTTATCATCTCATCTCGGTTTCTTTAATTAAGTAGTCGACCCACGGCATGCGCGCAGCATCAATCAACGCCCTCCATGAGCAGTACTCTTTAATAATGAAGGGGACCATGTATGCATATGCGTTAAGTTGGTTATCCCTATCATCTTGCCGCACAGCACGCGTCTTCTGGCAAATGCACCACCGCCACGCGCTGTTGTGCTAAACTGTGCCCGCTGATTATAGCGTTCTGATTGTAAATGCACACATATTGAAACATTTTCAAATATGCAATATATAGTTATATGCTGCAGCACAGCAGTCTTTCAAAAAGGCCTGTTGAGATTCTGTTCGGAGACATCTAGGTGGTTTTTTCAGGTCGGAGGGTGGCGGCAGTTCAAAATGCGGATGAGGTAGAACGCCGTAGCAAAATTCAAATGCTGCTGATATATAGTGATTACTGCTTAACATCTGGCGCCCGCACAAGTGTTCCTGTTAAGAACACTGAAGGCTCAAATTTTCGTGCGTAACAGAAACTAACTCAACACTAAGTAATATTTACCTAAATATTATTTTATTTAGGTGACTAAAATAATTTTTAAAATGATAAAAAGTGGTTAAACAGCCATTATAAACAGTTTCACGTCGCGAACCACCCCTTGGTGCTCGGCATTCATATTTACTGACTAACAATCCAGGCAGGCCTTCACAGAAGTGCAAATCTTCGTGCTATAGTACACTATATGCCAGTGCAGTCTCGAGTGCTGCGGTGCACTAGTATTACAAGTGATAGCTCTTGACCGGTGACTGATTGTTTTTGCTGGGTTAATAGGCAATGTGTGCTATTAGGTGGGGTGGGGTGGGGGGATTACCACCCGGGTAACAGCACACCATTCATCTCCTCTTTACCTGTGACACCCTCCTCTCGCACAACAGGGTGAAACAAGAGAACGGTCATGTTAAGAGTATGAACTGGGACACGCGTGCAGCAGGCGTACACCGGTAGGCCCACTGCACGCAGACTCGCGCTGGCGCACATGCCGACACGTTGGGGCCCTCTCTCGTGCGATATTTCGACCTCGTCGCCCCCGTGTTAATGTCGCAAGCGTTTCTCTGCCTGCAAGCTCTGTTGCCCAACAGCGTCTTGGGATTAGCATAATTGAGACATGTCCTTTGATTCATCAGCAATACTTTCAAAGCCTCCCAGACACATTCTCAGTTCAACGGGGAAGAGCGGCCCACAGTAGAGAAAACAGTCGTGGGCGAGTTTCGCGAAGGCGCACCTCCGCTCACTGTCAGAGAAGAACAACATCTAGCTTGTGCTTTTCTTCAGCAGCTACTTCCAACAAGAATGAACGCAAATTGAGTTTGACTTCAGTGGATTGCTGTGCTACTGACAAATCTTCATATACAAGTCACTTTCGATCTGTTGTTAAGTCAGCGGTCTGAAGGCTCCACCCATCCACCCATCCCAGCAGGAGGGGAGTCCCAGCCGGTTTGGATGTTGAGTTTGCAGCCTGTAATTTCAGAGTGGGGTGGGGGGGGGGGGGGGGGGGGGGGGGGGGGGCGGGGGGCAGAAGAATGATGGCTTTGGCTTTTGCACAAGAAGTGCCCCTACCCAGGAGGGATGGGATGGGTGGTGGCAAAGGAGGGCGGGGCACACCCTATTCATCCAAAGCAGAGTAGCTGTTCTGCATCTTTCTGCACAAAAAATGCTAAAACACTCCAGGCACAAATATAAGGCAAACTGAAAATGCAACAATAACTTACACTTACATTTATCCCAACAAAGGTACCGTTGGGACGCAGTTTGTCCCAATAATTAGAGGGGACGTACCCTAAGTTTTGATTTGAAGTAGAATGTCGTGTTCACAGTCTCCATCCTCGTCGCATTCTCGTCTGGATCTTCGCCCTTTTATTCCCCTCTCGTCTGTTCACCCTGATGACACACAGCTGCCGTGGCCCTGCTCCACCATATGCCGCCTAGTTGTTTTAGCATCAGCGGGCGTGACGGTCCAGCCGCCTTTCACCGTAATCTTACAAGTGATGGGAACTGTTAGAAAGAGATCTGACGGAACCTGCCATTTAAAGACCCGATTAAATGAATACGCGTTTTGAGGATCGTAGGCGGGGTTATCGGGCTGTCATACCTGTCAGGCGGATCTGTTCCATTAGCGTTTACCTTAATTGACGCCTCATTTACACGTGTTCACCCAGAGCATATTCTAATGTTAATTGCTGACACATCACTAGAGGCAATTACAACGCTAAAGCCCTAATCGCCACCTTTGAGAAAACAAATGACACAATTACTATGTGGCCTGTAACCCTAAACGAATAATCGTTGCTCAGCTCCGCTGTTCCGTTTCCCTCCTCGCGGTCCTGGCTGTAATTACGTTATGATGGGAAGAGACCTGCACGTGGAACGTGATACATATTCACAAGTGGAAGGTAACCCCAGATGACACATAACTAAACATTGCTCCCCCCCCCCCCACCCCCGTAGGAATTCTGTCCATCAGAGCCACCGATGACGTTGAAGGGCCTTGCCTCCTGAAGTCACGAAAGCTCCCGCCTTCGCGTATGCCCTCAGGTAGATGGCTGTCACCCCAAAGGGAGAGGTCCAGTACCGTCAAGCGCACGCTATTTACATTTTAATATTCATCCTGTTTACTCAGCCAGTCCTCCCAACAAGGGCTCCTTCATGGATGTTTGCCGAAGCAATTCGCCTTAAGCACTTTCCTCGATCGGCTGGGTGCAGTGCCCACCCAGGACCTGCTCACAATGAGCAAACCGTAGGCCTCTCTCTGGGAGAGCAGACTGTCACTCTCTCCAGAAGAGGAGAGGGAGAGAAGAGGCCCAGACGCCGAGGCGTTGGAGCATGCAATGCCGAGACCACGTTCGCTCCACCGCATTTCTGGCGTGCGCCTCAAGCCCAGCAGTAACGCTGTAATTGAGTGTTTACAGAAAGAAGGGCCGAATCCGTCCGCCCAGCCCCATTTCCTTTTCACCTTCATTATTTTTCCGACGACTCAGCAAGGTGGCACGCTCGCTGTGCATTCTGGGAATTTTGGGCGCTGCTTGTTTACGTTAGTGAAGCACTCTCTGGTGTCAAATGTAAGGGGCCATCGAAGGAACAACAGCGTCAAAATGGCGGGCCTTGTCTGTGCCTGACTGTTGCATCGTCCTCCATCTTGCATTCGTAAGACTCAATGGCAAAAGTGCTTCAAACTTGTGATTTAGATTTAGGCTTCCATTCATTCTGATAGCAATTTGCTTTGTCTTCCACCCTGGGTAATGATTTTATGCAACGTTATGTTTTGTTTCTTCCAAACCATATTGTCGCTGGAATTTATGTGGGGAATGCGGAAGAAATGACATGCCACTTACAGCTGCATAAATGCGCTACCCAGGGTTTGAGAACAAAGAACACTGTACTTAGATTGGACGGAAGTCTTTGTGAACGGAGCGTTGATGGGTAACTGGAGAGAAGAAAAGGTCTCCATAGGCCAGACTCCTTCATTGGGCTTGATTTAAAAATCGGGGTCCAAAAGTCAACAGCCTTTTCTTGACTGGGCTGAACTGACAGTTACAAGGCAAAAGAGAAGAAAGAACAATGTCTTCCAAGGCATCCAGCGTTTTATATAGTTCTTCGGGCCTTGAGATGACTGGCGGAACTATATGATTCCTCGTTATCAAAAGGCTTGTCATAAAGAGAACGGCAGTTAACAGTGATGCCTTTTGAAAAAGAAAATACTTCTATGGCTTGAATTTATACAGAGCCAGAGCAGGGCTGTGTAATTACCTCAGCTCCTGTTTGACAGTATATTGAGGTGGCAGTCACAATAAGAGTATTGTGCCCATTGTGTACCTGTCCAAATGCCCTTCAAAGATTTCCCATGTCACCTTAGTCTTCCGCGGCTTCTCCGTCATTCTATTGTGCATTGTCTAACTATCAAGTTTGCACTGTCTGACTAAGAAACCATACTTGAGGAAAATACAAAACAGAAAGAAAGATCACCTACCCTTGGTCAAGATGGTCATGCAAGATCAGACTGAGAGCACACTCGGAACTGTTAAATATAGTGGGTATATACTCTCAAATATAAAAGGTAGCAGACTCTGCACTTGTTATACAACATCCATGCGCAATTATGACTTATAACCGAGTGTTTAGACATGAATCCAAAGGAAAGTGATTAAATGGATTTACCGTTTACAAACCTAGTCAAGCACTGCAACTGAGACACCTCTCAACCGATTACCTAAAATTCCATTCCCAGGATTTTACACAAATGGGTCTTATCCCGCTTTGGAAATATCAAGCCTCAGCCATTCTTGGAGCAAGGTGTATTTTCATGGCCTGTTTTGCAGATTACATGCTGTACACCTGTGGGAAACTCAGGAGAGGTTCTATGCAGGCACAGGTTCTGTCCCTGGTTATAGGTAAACATGTTGAGACACATGCCAAATCCCTCTCCTTCTTTTTTATTCTAGTAAACACCATGTGACGCCCTGTCTGCACCGCAGACGTCAAGAAAGCCGACTGAGCAAAACGAGACTTGTTTGATCACGTGCGCCTAGCAACAGAAAGGCCGGCTGTCCATCACAGCCCTGCCTGCCGTGGGGATGGGCGGGGCCAGAACCTGGGCGCTCTCGCCATGGGAACCCGCTGAAGGACAGGAGCATCTGTAAATTCCTGGGGGGCAGGTGACTTGAGTACTTGCCCTTTGATCTGACACAAGTGCAGAGAGAGGGGGATACGCGAGAGAGAGAAAGAGAGAGAGAGAGACAGGGACACAGATTTTGTTGTTTTGTTGTCATCCTTGCCTTTTTGATCACTACTGGTGGTGTTGTGATTAGGTAGTCATGTGATTTGGCATTGCTCGTAATCCATTAAATCTGAAGCTGCGTAAACAATTGAAGAGATGAGAAAATAGCACAGAGAAACACAGGAGATGAGATGATCCCAGACAGACTGTTTGCCTGCAGTTTAGTCTTAGTCACTGAAGTTTAACTTCCAATAAAAGTAGTTATTCGCACCAAACTGTTGGCTATATTACAAATAATTTAGGTAAAAATTTGATTTTATTACAAATGTGTTATGCAAATATCTATGCTTTTTATGTATTTAAAGTGAAGGCTTTTCTGGTTCTTGTTGCCTCAAAATTGTGTGTTAAATCAGCGAGAGACTTCCCCCCTCATTTCTCTGCTTTAGCAAACATACTCCTCTTTACTTTGAGCAGAACATTTGGTCACATACCAAATTTGGCTTGTTGTGCAATTATAGTGACGGCAAGTGTGTGAATGTCTATGTGCATTCATGTGTTCAAACACCTGTAGGCAAAATTGCTCGCCGTACAGTGTTGAAAATATTAATGTTAAGGAACAACAAAATCAAGACTGGAGAGAGAAGTACACATTTAGTGCTATCACACACATGGCAGCACCAGTAACTGCCCTGTAGTCTTTGCTGTTAGCGAAACTAATAATCACATTGTGAAATTAGGTTTTTAAGAAGATCAGGCCCCCCCCCCCGCCTTACCGGCACTATCAGTACATTTTAACACCAATCTGTGTGGCGATGCAAACATAGGTTTCACTAGCTTACGCCACTGGTGACCAGCAATGGTGTAGACACACCACTAGGGAATTACATTGTAGGATCTAACAACCATGGGTGTCAAAGGTGCATTTCTGCAGGGCTGTCTTGTTGCTCTAACCATAGACCAGCATGCCGAATCTCCCGAAAACCCGCACAGTTGGAACGAGGGGCATGGGGGGGTGGGGGGGAACCTCAGCCCCCCAGCTACAGGACTTCCTGAGAGAATTTCTGAGTAAACCATTAAGGCTTAATTAAAAAAAAATAATAATTTAAAGAAGGAAAACCTGAAAGGCGCCAGGCCACACCCGTCCTCCAGGCTGCCGAGTTTGACAGCCCCTTGCCTTAGCCTGCGAGCAGCTCTTGGGTAAACAAGCTCCCAGGAGGAGGAGCAGCAGCAGCAGGGTGTACCTGGCGGCACCTTTCCGGAGCATTCCAGCGAGGAGCCCAGGCCTGGCAGGCCTGGTGAGGACCGGGCGAACAGGCGCTGCCAGTCTGCTGCAGAACCTGGTCCTGCGGTCTGCTGCCTACTCGTGGCCCGCTGGGCAGGGTCTACCAGACAGGTTTGGCACCGAAGAGCTCATTCTTCCGAGCGTGCTCACGAGGGTGCCGGAATACGTTAATCAAGTATTAACTAGTGCGGTCTTTCGTTCCACCTCATGCGAACATAACTGGAAAGTGTACAAAATTCTGTCCGTTTTTTTTCTTTTTGTGAGTCTCACAATATCTTACCTCATCCCTTTGAGACCCCCCCCCCCCCCGCCCCCATCCCCCCACCATGGGTCCTGGGCTGGCCCACAAGTTCGGGAAGCGCAGCTCTAGGGAACGCAGTAGCACACACTTGCTCTACCATCGCATGCCAGCAGCAGCACCAATCACATACCAGCAGACCACAGATTGATGCAGGTTGGGTGGCTCCCAGGTTCCCTCAAAGGCGCGAGAACAATTAAATCACCCAATGAGACGCAACCGAAAGCCTGCAGCAACCTACCAGATCACAAAAAAAAGACATTACGATGTGTCAGATTACCTGTCAACCAGGAAAGATATTAAGTGAAGAAAAGATACGTTTTGACAGGCTGAGCTTGCATAGAGTAAATAAGGTCAAGACAAATGCCAGAAACAAGTAAAATACTCTAATTTCACCAAGTAAGGTTGTGAGAGATTGTGTTGCTCTGGTATCTACACAAATGCAATTTATTTAAAATATTACATTATGTCAAATTGTTTGTGTTCACTTCATTTTGGTTTTTTAAATCTATTATATAGTATAGACTATCAAAACTAAGTTCAAAATTCACACGATTAATTACTCGCACTAGATCATGAATGTTGAAATAAAGGCTTCTCTATTCTAATAGTGCAGAGAATAAGATGAAGTGAATGCAGGAGCTCTGAAGTTATGCAGCGAAGAGGAATGCGTTCCAGCGTCCGAGCGACTCGATCACGTCGAGCAGACGAGACGCGCAGAGAGACGAGCGCCGCGGCCCGGCGTCTTGTCACGCATCTGCTAATCCTCCACAAACACGCCTAGCGCAAGCGGCTGTTGCGTCGCCACGGAAAAATCCGCCGCGCCCCTTCTGGTGATGCGCCGCGAGGCTCCGCCAGTCGCCGCGCGCCTCCGAGCGTGTCGTCGCGCCTGTGACATGCGTCAGGGTCCCGCCGGGCTGGGCGGACGTGCGGGGGCGGGGTCAGGGCTAGGGGGCGGGGCCAGCTAAAGGCAGAGGAAGCCCATCCTGCTGACGCCTTCTCCTCACAAAGGGAAAGAGGAAGACTCCACAAAGTCTCCTGCAGCGTAATGGCATGTTTCAGCCCCTCTTTGTTTGCTGAAATTATGGTAAGCTCACTCTAAGCCGCAAGGCGTCCGACTACGATTCGCCCCAGTTTGGCTAAGTACACGGCGAAGGATTGTGAGATGCACTTGAAACTCCAAAGAGAAGGGCTTCGCTGGGTATTAGCCCCGGCAAGAATGCACCCCAGTCTCTGATACGAGAACCCCTTTGATTGTGAACTCTTTATAAAAACGGTGGAGGTTGTAGGGATTTCTCCAACGGCAAACAGGGTGCCAGAGTCTAACACAGGAATTACACTGGATGTTGAACGTGACAGTAGAGGAAAAGGGGGAGGAGGAGGGGCGGGGGGGGGTTTAAAGGCAGACAATATGAAAGAGAGTGTTAGAGAGACAGACAGAGAGGGGCACAAACAGCGAGGGAAGGCAAACAGAGAGACGAGAGAAGGAGACAGAGTGAGCGAGAGAAGACTTCAAAGAAGAGAAGAACACACAGACTGCAAGGGTATAATTACACTTCTGACGAAACCAAAAGCAAAAGCTGAGGAACCGGAGTTTGAAGCCTCAACACCCCCTTCAGTCTCTCTGCAACCCTCACAACTTCAAAAGGGTGCCTGAAGATTTCTTACTGATACAGGAGTCTGACTGACTGGCCAACAAAAAAAGAGGGACAAGCACACCTGCTTATTTAGCTTCCATGGTCCCCCAATACATCACACAAACACACAACCTACAAGCCATACCTTTGGCTTTGATGGACACTGTCATGGCACTGGTTGTCATGGGGACATCTCCACGGACCTGGCTACCATTGAAACACAGGACAGATGACAGATCACCCATCCTGTCCAAGACTAACTACTCTCCTTAAAAAATACATTACTCTCAAAATATAACCGTGAAATGGCTTCATGAAGAAAATGAGGAATTTTTGGAAAAACAGATGGGAATTCTCAAAGACAGCCAGAGGCTACAAGAATACACTATCATTTGTTATTTTATTGTCTTCTATGATAAACAGCTGAGAGGAAGGCAACAACACAAAACCTGATTTAGTTTAGCCTTATAGCCTTTCAGCCATAACACTTTACAGAGCATTGCATTCCCAGAATGCAATGCAGCGATGCTTTACAGACTGTTTACACCCTGATTCATCATGGATTCCAGGTGTCCCCGAGGATTTTCAAAGGAGTTTGCAGGAAGCCCTGCAGAAAATGATAGCTGCATCTCAACCAATCGCTGATGTCCCCCCCATCAAGACTGCCATTCTCATTTCAGTGCGACAGTGCGAGTCGTCATGTGGGCAAATCCCACAGGCCAACAAATGAGAGTCAGTGTCATGGAGTTTCATGTGAAGGTGGAGGTGAGAATCAAAAATCTGGGTGGAGGCCCCACAGAGAAGGCCCCCGCCCTCCCGCCCCCAGAAAAGCAGCTGCTGACAGACACCCTGGGGTTAAATGCTTGCACTTGTGAAAGTGTGTGACTAATTTTACAGCACGAGAAGGCTGTTCCTTCATTATTTTATTAGAATACCATGCTTCTCCCCCCCCCCCCCCCCCCCCCTCCCCGCCCGCCCCAGGCACCCTCCCCCTCTACCCACCCCCCACCCCCTTCCCATTCAGTGTTTGTCTTGGACACACCCTGCTTCATTGGTCCTTCTTTATACTCTATATAAACCAGGGAGGGGACCACAGGGCAGAGATGGTGGGCCATAACAGGAAGCATGGTTCAGGGACATTTAAAAAAAAGAAAACGAGGGGGGCCCCTGCAGTCTTGCCCGTCCCACCCCGGGCTCCGCGCTGGGCCCCTCCCTCCACAGACTCCCAGGAACCACAGCCTGTAATTGGGGGGGAAGCCGAGGCGCACGGCTAGAAAGCACAGCTATAAATACTCATTTCAGCGAGGCCCGTCAAAAAAAGAAAAGAAAAAAAAAAAAAAAAACACAGACGGGGCCATAAAACCAGGGAGTGGATTTTTCAGCGTTTCGTTCTGCCTGACGCAGTCCCTTCTGAGCCCAGCCAGCCATACCTGCCCTCAAATACCGTCTGCTTACCTGGGCCCGCACACAAACACTTCTGCTTAGCAACACCTGCCACGACAACTTCTACAATCTGAGAAAAAAAAAAAACTTTTTAGGAGGTAGAGATAATGTACTGAGATTAAGGAATGCTCTGCTCTGCTCTGTCCACTGGGGCAAATTCGGTTTTAAGTAAATCAGTGACACTGATAGGTGAGTAATGTTTGTGATGAAGGACAGGTGATACAGAGTGAGGAGGAGGAGGGGGGCAGCAGTCTAGTGCCAGAGAACTGGGCCTGTAACTCAGGGGCTGCGGGTTCCAATCCCAGAAGGGGCACAGCCGTTATAGCCAGGCGCAAGGTTTCTTCACCACTTAAGCACTCAAATTTCTCAGTCTGAAATTCAGCAAAACATCCAAAGTAAATTACTCTGGATAAAAGTGTCTGCATAAAGATGAAAATTATAAACTAGAGTCGCCCCGTATGACTTTTGCTGCACCCCTGTCTTACGACTGGGGTGGGTACCCCATATGACAACACATAAGTTAAAACCAGAAGCCCCCCCCCAATCCCCCCCCTCCCCCCCAAGCTCCATCACTCCATTCACCTTCAGCTCATTCCGCCTCTCGCTTTGATCCTTGTTTTTTCCACTCAAAATGAAATGCGTGCCATTCCCCGGAGCGCCTGCACGCTCACCGCCAGGAACGCCGGGCCTGCAGGAACATGGCAACCCTCCGGTGACCTGAGCCTCCCCAACCGCGGGCCCCGCCCTCCACCCCGCGGCTGCCGGAGGACCGAGCCGCCATCGCGGCCTGAAAGAGACGTTTCCCCCCCCCCCCCCCCCCCCCGCCCGCCTTCATTTCACAGAGCAGAAGTAGGCCTCCAGGCCCCCCCCCTCCCAGCAGCACCCACCCAGGTAAAATCAGGTACGCGCATGGACTCCACTGCTGGGGACAGACACACATGCTTTACCTTTGAAACAGGAGGAAGGGCACTTTGGGTCAGTCAGCATTTTTCCCCTAACTATGACTTAATAAATGTCAGAGCTTTCTATCTTGTAATTGGTTTGGCATACTAAATCATTTTATGTCAGATCATGATTTTTATTTTTTTAAATCATTTTTTTAAGGGTACACCGACTACGTCTGACCTGGCAGATAGCTTTCAATAGAGCTGTGGCATTCCCTTGTGGACAGACTCGGCATCGTTCAATATGTCGACAGATTAAATTATTCCCGCTGAGTCGCTGACCAAACACTTATTAGACCGCGTACATATGCAGGCACACAGAGGGAAATAAAGGAGCTCTCCTCATATCTTCCCTTGTCTGTGCTGTGCGGAGCTCATCTTGTTTAGAGCGGAGACAGACAGCGTCAGGGCCGGAAGACCTATATGAGAGACAGAGCAGAGCAGAGCAGAGCAGAGCAGGCAGGCAGGCAGGCAGGCAGGCGGGCGGGCAGGCAGGGGTGGGAGGAGCCCTCCAGGCACTGGGAACGATGTTCTGACTTGTCCCAGACTTTGTGCCGTCACCGCCAGGGTCTGTGGCTAGACCTCCCTGTGCCAGACCCGCTGGCTCCGACACCCGCCCAGGCCAGTCGGGCAGCCGTTCGGGACCCATAATTAGGCAGCGCTCCTCCGACACCCCCCGCCCCCCACCCCCACTCATTCTGCACTCAGTAGCACTGCTGCAGGGACACCATTGCCAAAAATCTAACTGAATTCCCTCTTACCTTATGACTACTGCAGGGAAGAGGAGGAGGAGCAGGATGATAATATTATTATTATTATTGTTATTATTATTATTAGTAGTAGTAGCATTAGTAGTAGTAGTATTATAATTATTATTAACATCCAATGCAACCTTTTTCTGTGATGAATTATGTAATCCATTAAAACATAAATGATGAGAAGCTTAATTGTATAAGAGCCTAAGGCTACACCAAGTTTACACTAATCATTGTTTTTTTTCAGTACAGAATATTAAGTGGGCTGATTTAGGTTATGAATATGTCCAGATGTGGTGGTTGGGTGTACTCTGTACATTGTTTCCTTGCTTAAAAACTACAATATGACTTAGATAATACCATTAAGATCTGAACAGTAATAGGTTATTCCTCAATATTTCTGTCCAGTTTGAGCTTTTTTGGAAGAACTACTCTTAATTTGTCAACAGAAGACACATATATAGTAGAAGCAGTTGTAAAGGCAGTGATTTTCCAAAACTTGTGATAAGAGCTGACTGTTAAGGATGCTTAATGACAGTTTCATCAGGTTTTAAAAACCGTCCTAATAAATGAACTAACCATCAACTAGCACACTGATTCATGTTAGATATAATGATTTTGTCAGTACCTAGTAAATAAAGAATGCCCTCCAGGGCATGCGCCAGTCTGGCTTGGCCTTAAGATTTTCCTTTCCCTTCATTAACACCCATCAGACGTAGCGATGTTCCAGAAGATTCTTTCCCTCTGCTCTGGCCTGCACACTCATCCTGCTCCCAATTTGGAGCAGCAGAGACACCAAAACCCTCACCAGTTACTGCATTTTATCATACAGAATATTTATGCACTCCATCATCCATAAGAATTTAATTCTGAATAATCACATCTTTGAGGTCACAATATCCAATTTGTCAATGTGATATGAGCTGCCAGTGCTTTAAACAGGTAACATTGTGGAGTCAATCACGCACACATTTTCCCAGTGAGAATATCTTTGCTTTTAAGACATAACTATGGTGGCCTGTGTACATTATGTCAACCGCTGATCCAGTAAATAAATAAAACAAGTCCTCCTAATTCCTGAAACAAAACAGGTTTTCCAAAGAGAACTAAAAATGACGCATGAGAAACAGAGCACCCTGGGAACATTAGCCATGTCCAAGACCTTCAACAAATATCAGCCATTCTAATGGTGGATTAAAACAAGAGGAGCCGATTAGCGTAAGTCTCTCAAACACACCACAACAGCTGTCAATCCATATTCAACTAATGATACATTACATGGAGGAAAAATAACAGCAGATCCACTGAGGATTTGCGTTGAGGCGAGTAGAGTCAAGTTGAACGCGTCGTTCTCAAGGACCAGAGAGGTATACCACGCAAAAAAATTTTTATTTACTTATTTGTTTTTATTTTTAAACCGGTGCCAGGCACCTTTTAATTCATGGCAAAATTATGGCATAATAGCACTGCGGGGCTTGGTAACGTCTGCTCGGCGGTGGCGGGCGGGTCGGCGGGCGGGCGAGCGAGCGAGACGGCACTGAAGACGTGGCGGCGATGGATCTCATTCTTCAGGGGAGCCGCCTCCTGCCCAGACAGGTAAGAATGCCACAGCTCTGCTGTGTGCCACTGACAGGAGCGCTGAGCTCATCCCCCGGTTTGTTTGTGCGCTCAGGTCTACAATTTAGACGGATTTAGGCAGCTTAGGGTGGCAGACATGAGAAGGAGAGAGGAGGCGGAGGGGAGAGAGAGAGAGAGAGAGAGAGAGGGAGAGAGAGAGGGCACTAAAGGAGGATAACAGAACTCAGACAGACCTCTCTCGTGGTTCCCACTCCCAGCACCTCACCTCCATTAAATCTCACTATGCCCCCCCCCCCCCCCCCCCCCAAAAAATAAAAAATACAACAAAAAAGCAATAGCTGTTCCCTCAAACCACGGCCTGTTGCCATAGACTCAGACTGCCTCCTCCCCCTCTGCTAACTGATCCAGGATCAGCTTGCGTAAGCCTAATCTTAGACCCTAAGCCCTGCACCCTGGGAGCTGTCACTGATCCAGGGTCCCTGGGTGAAATATGTAAGGCTTGGGGAGCTGTTTGTTTCCATGGGGTCCTTGTTGCTCTGACTCAGAGGCAACAGTGATGACTCAGACAGAGGTGAATCACTACAATTTCATTTCTGACCACATACCCCGCTTTAGCCTACATACTGAACCAAAACATACCCCTTTAGCCTACATACTGAACACCAATATGCCCCCTTTAGCCTACATACTGAACATCAACATACCCCCTGTAGCCTACATACTGAACCAGAACATACCCCCTATAGCCTACATACTAAACTACAACATACCCGCTTTAGCCTACATAATGAACCAAAACATACCCCTATAGCCTACATACTGAACACCAATATGCCCCCTTTAGCCTAAATACTGAACACAAATATACCCCCTTTAGCCTACATACTGAACCAAAAACAAGGACCCATTCACTCAATGTTTTTCACAGCTCTTGTCTTGTATAAGATAAGTATGCTAGTGTGCTGAAACATTATCTTGTGCTTTGCATGCATTTTCACTGCTGAATGAGAACTGGTCAAAACTTAAAGTCCAATACAATAAAATGTCATGTCATGTGTTGTGCGTTTACATGCATGGATGAGAATTCTGAAACGCACCCCAAAAGCCTGAAACCAAACCCCTCTCATTTTGCTTGGTTCATTATCATTTAAAAAATACACTGCACAAGAGATGGCTCTGACAAATTTTCCAATGAAGGATGACTAACTTGAAGTGTTTTTTCCCTCAACTTTGAAACCAAAAGCAAAACCATGCCCAGGTTTTTTTCCACATCAATCTTGCGCTCTTCAGTAGCTGAGACAGCTATGCATGGAAAACAATTTTTTATTATAAAACGTATCACAAATTGACATTTCCTGATGACTATTTTTTCCTTTTCCTAAACCAGGGCAAAAAAGCCTGAACTTGTAAAATCAGGAGACGCGAGATGCATGCGTGAACACAAGTGAGTGGATGTGTGGGTATAGTGTGTGTGTGTGTGTGTGTGTGTGTGTGTGTGAAAGAGTAAGAGAGAGAGAGAGAGAGAGAGACATTTCAGACATATATTTGAGGGGAAGGCCAACCTTCCAATGCTGAATCCAGACCGAGGAAAGCCTAGAATTTTCTGTGCAGACTGTTGCAATATTCTCATGATTTTTTCCTCTCATGCAGTTTTATCCTCTTTCCAGCAGACCTGCCCAAAGAGGTGGTGTGAAGTTGGGGGTTAAAAACCAATGGTTTCCCTGACTCAGTTACCCCAAACCTTCCCCTGCCCTTCTCAGATACTCCAAACCTACCCCTGCCCTGCTCAGATACCACAAACCTACCCTTGCCCTGCTCAGATACTACAAACCTACCCCTGCCGTACTCAGTTACCCAAAACCTTCCCCTGCCCTTCTCAGATACCCCAAGCCTATCCCTGCCCTGCTCAGATTCTCACCAAGTATCCTCAGATCACTGCTGCGATGTGCTAGCCACGTGACAGCATTTTCACATCAGGATCACTAAACGACCAGGTGTACAACAGCACAAGTAAACCTGATGTTGGGAAACTAGAAAAAATATAAACAAATGCGACAAGAAACAATAAGTAAATGACTAAATGTATTAGGGGTGTACAGTGTAAAGTGGGTAGAGAACAATGCCCCTTCATTTAAAATCTAGCCCAAGCGGGGACAGCAGTATTGATGGAATCACTACAGACCACCAGAACGGATGGTTCTACAGCGCAGACCCCGGTCTGATGAATTAATCTGAAGTGAGGCAGTGGAATTTGTGCAAGCTGGCAAGTTAAGAAGCTAATAAGAACGCAAGGGCAGCCAAATCTGTGCGGTTTAACGCACGTGAGACCTACGATTTTTAAACTTAGCCAGTTGTTTGTGTTAAATTACAAGAAGGGAAGTTTCGAGGTCCTTGCGGGATTGTTATTTTAATGCAGTTTCCCACTTTTTGGTTTACGATGGAACACGTTAGGTCTGGCCCAGCAACGGTCCACTCATTACCCTTTCCTTTCAGCAACAACAAAAAAATCAAAATGGTATTTTTTAAAAATGGAGAGCGGTCACGGAGAGAGAAGGGAGGCGGCTGCGAGTGAAGAAACAAACAAACTGGAGATGTCACATTTAGTCGGCCTCCAGTGAGGCACCGTTAGCCGTACCGCATCCTGACGGAGATGCCACGACAGGGGCCCGGTAAATTACGGAGGGGAAGGCGCAGACGTAAACAGAGACGAGCAAACACGCGAGCCGGCCACGCCCACTCGCCCAGCTACCTTTTGAGTCACAGGCATCCCAAAAAAAAGGTCAGGAGCAGCGCCCTGCGTAAGACACGAAACCCTCTCAACGCGCGAGCGCTGCGGCCAGCTGCCGGCCACTGAGAGAGTCGCGTGCGCGAACGCGCCTCCGTCAGACTTTCCGACGTCTGGGGGTTTTTTTTTGTTTGCGGGTGCGAGGCTTACGCGTGACGCTTTGTTTCCGCGAGCAGCAGTGCCACGCTCGAACCCGGGACAGTCACGCTATTCCGCAGAGCCCATCTCAAGAAACCCTTTTTTGTCGCGTTCGCCAACGTGTCATTAATGAAAATCCCACTCTCGCATAGAACGCACGATTCAAAGCTACACCGCGCAGCAGAGCTAAACCTCGGTAAGCGCTCCAGCACCAGCAACAGAAAAATCTCTGGGTTATGACTAATTTCCACTATAATGGTAATACTGCACTTAACACCAGCATAAGTTTTCAGAAGCGTAAATAAGCCGGAGGCTTTGCTTCTGTTACCCGTCACATGCTCAGTGACATAGACATACGACTGCGCTTGGACACAATCCAGATACAAGACACGCTGTATTCATTTCGCAGGGGATTACCCCTGATCTTCATTCACTTATAAGCCAAATGACCTGGATTTCAGTGGTGGCGATGCGGAGTAGTACAAATACAGCACTTTGTTATTAGGGGCTGTAATCTTATGCTCATTCTTGCCACCATTTACAAGCCCCGTGGTCTGGATTCTCAATAAGGATATATACGATGACCAATGCAAAGCTCTCTCATCGAATACTTCCAACTTCCAAGCATGCATGCACACACACCACACACACACACTATACACGTGCGTGCACACACACACAAACGCACACTCTACACACACACACATGCAGTCTCCCGCTTTATTTCGCCTTGTCTCTCTCCCTCCCTATCTTTCTGTCTCCATCTCTCTCTCCCTCTCTCCAGCTTTCCCTCCCTCTCCCTCTTTCTGTCTGTCTCTCTCTCTCATGTGGAGTATCGTGGGTGGTAGGGGACTGTAAATAGCGCAGGAGCCCAGATTTCCTTTCTTGAGGTTTGGGCGGAGCCTGGAAGTGCCGTGCCGCCGGCCTCCAGTCGCCACGGAAACCGTGGTGGCTAAGCCAGAAGCGGACCGCAGGGGTGACCGGATGGCCCGACTCAGTATAGCTCCCCCCCCACCACCACTCGCCTCCCCCAGAGTTTTACCTTCTTTAACTATTTTTGGGGATATATGTTTTTTTTTTTGTAAGGGGGTAGAGGAACGCTCTCCCGCCAGACATGTCCTCAAAGGCAAAATGATGATGCTTTAAGGGAGAACTATAATGGGTTCAGATCAATTCCTTCTAAATCGCTAAAAACTGAAGAAAGCATCTAAAGAATTTGCAAAAAAACCTTCTATCACTATCTGTTAATATATTCCTCCTATTCAACAGGCAATTCCTTTCTTTTACACAATAGAAAAATGCTTGTTTGCCAAAATGCATGTTGGGGGGCATCTCCTGAAATCTTCAGGAGTGACATCACACTTATAGCACGTTAGAGTCAGCAGTTTGCATCCACTCTGGGTGAATTTCCAGGACGTGCAGGTTCACCTGCATGACGTCGCATCAGCGAGCTCGTGGAAAGCCAGGTTGCTCTTGGAAATAAGCGAATGGGGAAAGATTTACGGTACTCTCCCGAGAGCAGGAGAAGATGCCAGAGCCCTGGCATCAGTCCCAAAAGCACAATGTATGAAAATGCCAGCGGGACACCTAGCCTAGCTTCCCGTCTCCCAGGTCTTCGCAGTCATTTCGAAAAGGAAGACGAGGACTCTTGCGTTTGCCAACCTGTCGTAAAAAGCCAACGTCTCGCAGTAAAAATTTAACCGTCACTATAACCTGCGCTGGAATCTTAGAGAGGAAAGGGTAACTGTAGACTGGAAATGTGAATCCGGGTCATGTCAGCATTCAATAGCCTGGGGTCGCACGGTGTGTAGCATATCGGTTTGGGATGTTGCAGGTGCAGTTTCCACATAGGGCACTGCCACTGTGCCCCTGAACTAGGATTCTAGTGCTGTGTCATCGTGAGCGTACACACATTAGAGCAGTTACAGTACTTGCATGAATAAGTGGAACATACCCGTGTTACCTGTAATGTGAGGGCAGAGATCCTGAATTAAATCCAGTTTCCTTTCAATAAATAAAGAACATGACACAGCCCAAAGCACAGACTGTTATCTGATTAAACACAGGCACCTGAAGTAGCAAAGAATGTCTGTGAAATTATTCATTTTTTTTGCCCAAAACAAACTTATCTAGGGAAACTTACACAGTTTATTTTAATGTATATTCCACTTAGACAATTTGACCATTTACTGATTCAATATAAATACCTTACTCAAGAGCACAGCAGCATTCGTCACGCTTGACTTGAACCTGCAAACATTTAGTTACAAGCCGGGCTCCCAGCTCCCCAAACGCTGTTCACAAGAGAGAGCACTGCTGCAACTCTCACAGTCGTGTTTACCAGGACAATATTTTCGAAGCCTTGAAGAAGTCCCCTGCTTCCTCTTCCTGTGGTGGAGAGGGCTTAGCTGCCGAGAGAGCCTAGAGCCCAGAGCCAAACCCAAATGTAGAAGCTCAACTTGGCAGCTCTGAAGCGGCCCGTTCTGGATGGACCGAAACCACAAGAGAAAAATCTGTGTGACTTATTTATATTTTCTTTGGTTTTGCGCGTTCTCTCTCCCAGACTTCCAGACCCCAGGAGGACAACCCGCCTGAGGACAAGGGCAGGCGAATGTGTGTGTGCGTGTGTGTGTGTGTGTGTGTGTGTGTGTGTGTGTGTGTGTGTGTGTGTGTGTGTGCGTGTGTGTGTGTGTGTGTGTTTGTGTGTGTATTTTTTCTGTCTGTGCCAGGCGACGTTACTTTAAAAAATGTTGAATTATTGTGGCGTCTGCGTTGGTTAGCAGTGCGCTACCGGGATGACGTCACCGTCCGGGCGCGTACCTGTTTGATAGCTGGGGCACATGCCATCCTCAGCCCCTCCCCTGAAGTGCGGCCCTGTAAATACCAGCCATGTGCGACTTCATGTGGCTTCGCGAGGCTCAACGAGACAAACAGGGTCCAGCTGTTTTGCTGTTTCTGGGTCTGGTCCCCAAAACCCTCCACTCTCCCCTCCCCTCCTACAATGTCGCACAGCTCGCTGTGACAGCCGCCAGGGGGTTCACGTTAATCTGCCGGCAAATCGCCACCGAATGGAATCAATTTAAAATGGTCGCCCGCGATAATGCCGAAGACTTGCGGCCGGGCTTCCTTCCTCTCGAATCTGCAACTTCTCAGCGCGACTGGCCTGCCTCCAGCTCCCTAACAAACAGCCTCCTTCATATTTACTTTTTTTTTCATTTTTTTTTTCACGATGCATAAATAACAAAACTGACAACCCACAAACCCTTTAGCGCAATTTAACCAAGCTTTTTCCACCCAGGAAAAGCCCCTCTGAAGGAGTCAGTCACTACTGCCACTTGCATAACACTGACTTACAGTAAACACATATCTAACAGACTTCATCTCATCTTCCCAGAAGAAGCTGCAGCATCTGACTTCTGTACACAAGATGCTATATCAATAAAAACCAAGATGGCACAAATGTCATTGAGTTTAGTTCCTGCACAGAAATCAAGAATATCAACAGTAACGATTAACTTTAGCGGAAAAAAAAGAAAAAAGAAAATGCAGTGGTTGGCAATATACAGTCTCCGTTTTAATTCCTTCAAGTATACAGCATCACTGGCTAATGGCCACATATTCCTGCCTAGACTTCAATTTCCATTCCATAATGCCCATGAACTAGCTGGCTTCTACCAAGCTGGGATGAGTGTGGTTTTGCTGGAATTGAGTGGTCCAGCTTAGAACAGACCACAACTAATCAACAAATTATTGAACATGGCAGTGTGATGTCTTTGCATAAAAAATGCTACTCTGTGAAAGTTCTCTACACGTGGGCAAATGAGTTGGTCAAGCCCACTGAATCATCCCTTCCTGTAAAAATGCATATTTCATCCTGGGCTCTGATGCAACCTAACCACAAAGTGGCGTTCCTACAGCTCTGAATTTCAAAGGTACATTTTTTATTCTTGCACAAAATAATAATTTTTTTAGTTTGTATTTACACAACAAAAAAAAAAGATTTTACTTACAGATCTGATATTTCATTAAGATTAAGAACAAGACAAGTAAATTAAATGATCAAATAAATGAACGAACTGCATACATTAAAAATAAAAACACCACATTGGATCCTGTAAGAGTGCTGTGGATCATGCCATGTCTTGTCTGACGCAACACATTGAGTTTGTGCACCTTTCACAAGCCCCTCCCCCCTGCTGTCAACCCACAAGCCCCTCCCCTCCGCTGTCAATATGGGCGGGGTTTACCCAGGGGCATGTTGGCAGGTTTGTGGTTAGGCGGGTTGCATAGCTCCCCATACTGCTGCAGGGGCCCCCATCTTTCTGCACTCACCCTAACCACCCCCCCCCCCCCCCCCCCCCCCCACCCCCCCATCCACTGGCGCACGCTCCAGACTTGGCTCGCTCATGCACGTACAGAGAGCACGGTGGCCGTCCTCCGCTGGTCAGGACGGGCGCCAGAACCCAAGCCGAAAACAGAGAGGCTCCTGCCTCCTTTTAGGACTGCGCTGGTTTCTCCCGGCCTCGCTTCAAAATACACTGCGGCTTCCCCTGAACGCTCTCTCAGCAGTTCAGAGTCAAGCCATGGAAAATTTCAACCCAATATAAAATACAGAGACCGACAGAGCAAGGGGGGGAAGAGAGAGAGAGAGAGAGAGAGAGACTGAGAGAGCACAAAGAAAGATAGAGCAGACAGACAGAAATTTGGCATAAGAAACCTTGAACTAGATGAACTATTAAAGCCCTACATTTTCCATTTGTCATTCAAGGTACGCATTTCACTGCACTGCACTGCTATTTGACTCGAAGCAGCCAATCAATTTAAAATGCCATTGATGCCGTTGATCATTTCTGTCAGACATTTCGTGAGGCAGACTATGCCAGTCCTTTAGGGCCAATTCACATTTATGCATAACTCAACGGGTATATGAAGCCACTCTTCAGGTGGAGGCCTGAAGATGAGCGCCTTTTATCCCAGACTGTCAGGAGTTACTTTGTTCTCCCGTAGAGAGCGATGACCTCATGTCACCGTTCCTCCTTATCAAGTCGATCTTCAGGGCCTTATCGCCACAATCAAATTAGACTCAGCTTTTATCTTCGACAGCACAGCTTGGCAAGTTCAGCAGTCGCTAAAATTAACTCTTCAAATTGGCCTTTGTTTTAAAAAAAGAAAATCGTTTGGCAAAGACAGAAAGTCTTGGACTGCAAAAGCCATGCACTGGAATTACGTGCCAGTCACAATCGCTAAACTGTGACACCATGATCTTTTGCCATCAATACTTGTACAGGTCAGAATACACACACACACAAACACACACATATATGTATATGTGTGTGTGTGTGTGTAGTTTTGGGATGAATGTACTTAAAATGGAAGGTGAGTGCACAAATAAAGTACTATACTGAATTATGAAAGCTAACAAAACATGCAAGCGTAGGTAATATTCACAAACAAAAAATGAGTACTCTAGCTTCTTTTTATCTTCAAAATGAGTCTTTAATGCCGTAAAATGCTAATGACCACATGATATACTGCTGTCAAATATGTCCTAGGCCATAAATTGTGTAAATGTATACAGAACATTTATCTCCAGGTCCAAACAGGCTCCAGATTACAAATTCAGCAATAAACTTACTTCCTTTCCTCTCTGTTCAATCATATGAGTGGCACTTATCAGATGAGTTACACACACGTGAACAATGAGGCTCATCGACAAAGCACAGCAAACCGTATATTTGCAAACATACATTTATTTTTGTTGAATGCGATTCTGTCAAACAATTTTGCACTAAACATGGTCTAAGAAAATACAGAAAATATAATATTGACGAAAGACGGAAGCATTCACTTCATCCATTACTTCTCATTTACTATTACTTATTTGTTTAGCCATTACTAATTACACTACAAATGATTGAATGTAAACAATTTATAGAATGGTTACAAAGCAGCCATGTGTCTAGTACAATTAGAGAATATTTTTAAATTCCACTTTTAAGCTATGCCATTTCTGTTTCAATCACAAACACGTGACAGTACTGGCAACAACCAATTGCCAATGAGCAATGCATCTAATCCTTGTTTCATTGCTTCCTCATAACTCTAAATAGAGAAGCTCACATTCCAGCTTGTCAGGTAACGAATTCCCAATGCTGTTCGTCCTGTTGTTTCAGAGCTCAACCCTGTCACACAACAAACAAGTTCACATTTAGCGAGGGTGAGAAGCATCCAGTAGTTTAAAAAAAAACGTACATAAGCTGCAAATGACAGCTTATTAAGCGGGTGAAAATGCAGTGGTCGGCCTTGAAGGGCTGCTCGGCCGAATATGTAGCTCAACGTGATCGTGATGCCTTGTCTCCCTGCCCCCCCCCTTCCCCCTCCCCCCGCATAATTACAACCTGTCCTTATAATGAGGTATGTAATTGCCATTTTGCCATGTAATGACTTTTCTTTTATCCTCTGGTGTTGCTTTGACTTATCATGAGAGTATCAAAGACTCAAACCAAACGCACTGCAGGAAGAAGGCGAAGCAGCTACCCAGAGTGCAACTGTTGCACTACTGCTGCACGATACAGTAGCTGTAAAGACCAGTAGTCTGTAATTACTGCTACCGAGATCTGCAAGATTGACAGGACATCCTTCAGGGATTAGTAGTTTAAAGGCAGCACTTTCTGAAGTGTAGACATTTCTCTGGCTCCTGATTCAATCCAAGTCCTCCAAACCATGCTCATCATATACCAGTTTGATTCTGTTAAAAGTGATTTATTTTCTATTTTCTTATCTGCCAGCTCTAGGAATAGCAAATTCAAGACAATACACCTTTGACTTAAAGGTGCACCTTAAACAATCTTCATTTTTGTTAAATTCTTGTTAAATTGACAGAAACACCATGCATTGACAACATACTTCCTGAAGGTTCAGCTCAACAGCATTTGACTTGTGTCATGGCCGTCGTATGTTTATGCATCAGTTATGTCCTAATGCTGTGCTGTGGATGTTAACATACTGACAGCGTGCCAAATTATCTGCATACAGCTACAGGGCAGGCCTCGTGGCCTCCATTTCCCACCAGGCACGTCAGCCTGCTCCGTCTGACTTCACAGCCAAAATGAAAACAGAACACAGGTCGTATTTACATTTTTTCCATTCACAAATCCCGTTTCGCTGGGAAAAAGCTCCTCAGACTAGACGGGACGGTCCGCACGAGCATAGCTGATGTAGTGTCACATACATCGTTAATTGTATAATTGCGCAATCAAAATGGCGGCGGCTTGTTTTCCTTCGCACGCGGGCACGCAGCGCAAGGTGAAACAAGTGTCCCATCTGTTTCCCATTGGTCGGCGTACGCAGGGATCTGCGCAGAGTTTTGCGTCAACGCCTCGTGCTGCCTAATAAGAAGCAGACAGGACACAAATCGTACAGTATACCGGATCGTGCTCCCGTTATGGCTTTACCGTCGGTGTTTTTTTTTTGGTATTATAAACAAGAACCGGTTCCTAATGGACTCCACCTGATTAAATAATTCGCACCCCCTCTCGGGTCCGGGGACGGCGGGGACCGAGATGGAACGGCCGTCCTGCAACGGAGATTCGGGACCGCAGAGCCCGGATCCAGATGGCACGCATACCTCACAGCCAAAAGATGTGATGCATTATCCGGCAAGCCACCGAAATGTTCCACACAGCAACAACACGTGTAGCGGACTAGCGGCATATTTTATTCATTGGGTAATTGTTCTGACTGGTCCCCTTTGACAGCTCGCAGTAGGGACGCGTCCACAAAACCACCATTGAAAAGAACAAACAGCAGCCTGAATGTCGCCCCTGACGTTGCACACGTTTGTTTGCTAATGGCCTAGGATTTTGACCCCGGGGGGGGCGGAGGACCAGCGTTTGTTCTCTGATGTCCCAGGCGATTGTATAGGGATGCGAAGAGCACACAAATGATCGTGGCTCCGCCCGAACGCCGCCATCGCGTGCGTTTCTCTCTCGCTACGCCTCAGGCTGGGGAAGGTTTGCGTGCGCGCCGGCGCGGCTGTTATGATCGGCGTCTCTCTCCCCTGATCAGGGCTTTATGCAAATGACCCGCTCCGGCGCTTTCACCAAGCCCTTGACAGGCAGCTTACGCTCGGCAGCCAGCGAAGCAGAGGGCGGGATCAACAAACATGATTGGCTGGTAACAGCGCACCAGAAGAAGCCGTTCCTGACATCTGTAAGCTGACCTGTAAGTGTCTGTATGTCCACTGTCAAAAGTTCATTAGGTTTTAAATTGTAACAAATTTTACTTCAAAATAAAAATTACTTCCAAAACTTCGCTGGAAACCATCTTGTTGGCCACACAAATTGCTCTGGATGAACTCTGTGACTATCATTCCACCTAACCGACCGCCACTGGCTGCTATCAGCGGCACAAAGGCTAGAGTCAGGACCTGATCATCATCATCATCATCATAATCATCAGTAGTAGTATATTATTCCTCATGTTTTACGTTGGGGGGGGGCGTGGGGGAAGAGTTATCATTCACAATTTAAGGCTGCAAGTATCTTGAAAGAACCCTTCTTGCAATTTTCAATGTTCTATCAAGAGTCTGAGGCATTTTTAGAGATAGAGCAAGACGGAGAGGGAGAGGGAGGGAGAGAGAGAGGGAGAGGGAGGGAGAGAGAGAGCGAGAGAAGGGGGGCCTTCCTGTCTCCATTCCTCCCTGCCCACACAAACAGTGCGGGAATCCGGGAGGACTGCAGGCCACATGACATTTCAGTGCCTCACTCCGCGCTGCTCCCTCCCCCCACCCAGCCTTCAAAGCCCCAACATGTCATCTCCTACCACAGAAACAGAGGTGGGAAGACTGACTGGCGCTGCCGCTGCCTCAGGGTGTCTGGCACAGAGACTGCCTGCAAATACAGCACACAGAGAGAGAAAGAGAGAGAGGGAGGGGGGGAGAGAGAAAGAGACAGAGAGAGAAAGAGAGAGAAATAGGGAGAGAGAAACAGAGAGAGAGACCCAAGACGCTGACAGCATCAAAGCAAGTACCGTGACAACTTGATATACTGTATGTGTGTGTCTCTTCCCCCCTCTCCCTTCCCCCCCTCTCCCTCATACACACACACACACATCATACAAACTCACTGCACACACAAGGCAGCACTAATCACCTACCTACACACCACACACAACTCAGTCTGAAGCCTGAAAACATTTTTAGGCCTGTTACAAACCCACAGATAACAACCTACTGGCACAGGGACCCCACGACGACGAACTCCACCTGATCCAGCTCCCATAAAATGAGAAATTCAGTGAGGATTCTCTACACATTCATTAACTGGGCTGTTGTTGTTAATAATAATAATAATAATAATAGTAATAGTAGTAGTAGTAGTAATATTAGGGACACACCGGTTTGTCACATGACCCTTCTACTGTCCCCATTCAGCATATGGTTCCAATGGCTGTGGTCTAATGGAGGTTGGCCCAGGGTACAGTGTTGCATTGAAACCATGGATCTGCAAGAACAGGCCCGGCTCACAAATGCGTCCGGCCCAAATGCCTTGAAGCAGCGTTCCACCAGGGCCCCCGGCCGAACCGCTACGCTCACACCTCACGCAGAACCCCAAAATATCACCCTTTAGTGCCCCGATGCGGCTAAAACGCCAGACCGCGGTCAGTTTCTCAGTACTGGACGTTAGGGGCAATTATGCACTTTGCTTTATTTGTGCATCTGAAGCCTGCTAGATAATGCACCATTGGCTAGCCTACAAAGCAAGGCATTGTGGGGCATTGGTCCCGCTTATATTTTTGGCCACAATATGCACATGAACTGTAGCTAGTCCAAATGCAAGCGTATAGGCTAAAGAGACTTTGATTACAAGTTTTAAAAATGCTTTTTTAATTTTTTGTTTTTTGATTTTCAAGGTACACAAAAAACCCCAAACATTGGTAGGCAGAATATTAAGACTATACCAGAGGCACACATCCTTAAATGCACTGTGGCCATTGAAAATGGAGCTAGGTTCCACTGCACAAACATTGAGAAAATAATGTTCGGTTTGTCATTCCACAAAACTGGATTCATGAATGTCAGCCAGCCATGGAGAGATTCTAATGTTAAATACATTGAATTTTTTGTAAGCATCTTTATACACCAGTCGGGTGTAGACCGTAAGCTGAAGAATTGTACTGATGAAAACTTAAGAGTTGAAAATAATATTTTGCTCAGGTGTGTGCGTGTGCGTGTGGCGAAGTGCCTCGTCTGCCCAATAAAAATCTTGTGTTTGGTGCCGGAAATTCTAGCCCCGAGAAGCAGTCAGAGGGGCGGAGGCGTATCAGTTAGCGAGCGACGGCGATGGCGGCGGTGTTGTCCTCGCTGTGGGAGGGCGGGTCGACTGCGAGGACCTCTCTTTTATGAAAATTAAGTAGAGACGATTCCCGCAAGGGAGTTCCCGTCCCGTCACCTGCACGGCAGCATTTTTCTGACAGGCAGCAGTCAGCTTCGCTCACAAAGGCGCGGGGTGTTGGTTTCACAGGGACCTGGCTGGCTCACGACTCCGGCAGCATTTTACTGCCATTTGATTCTCCTCTGCATTCACGCTCGCTTACCTTGGCAGCGTCTGTCATATTACAAATATCTCGGTTTTGCATATCAAGCGATGACGTTTTTGGCCGTGAGAACCACAGCGCATTCGCCAAGCTGTGTTTGTACGATCAAAGCTATCCCTAGGGTCGGTCTCCAAATGGCTTTTTATTCCCCGAAACCTGTAGCTCAAGCTAACGTTTCCTCATTCAGTATCAGCTGGGGTCCCCCATGATGCAGGGATTCTGATTATTTCTGGAACACATGTAAAAAGGCATACATATACGCCTTAATGGTTAACTTCCATTGACCTGAGAGCACGGCATCCGATTCCAGGGAAAGCATGGTCTTAATGGGAAGGTTATGCCAAGGCTTCCTGGCGCTAGCTCACAGGCCTGGCTGGGCCTCCGCAGCGTCTGAGCGGTCGGTTAGCTCTGCCGTAGACACGGTGGCGCAGTGGCTAGCGCCATTGCCCCGCAAGGAGGAGGTTCTGCGTCCCGGTCCCGGCTGGAAGCCCTGATTCGCTGCTCGCGGAGGACCCACGGAAAACCGCCATTGGACGTAAATCCGGATAAACAACTCGACGGGATGCGTAGATGAGCAGTGAACGCGGGGTAATATTATGCAAAGAGGAAACCACAAATGCAAATAGCTTTACATATTGATAGGAACTTCAAAGACCACTTCTGAGGAAAGCAGTCGCTTAGTGGCTAGGCCTGGTTTGCTGTTGCTCGCTCCTGTGCTTTCAAATCTCAGCTATAATAACAGTAAACACTATTACGCAACCTGTGGCAGCACCTGACAGTATTCGCCCTCACAATTAATTAATTCATTCATTAATTCATTTGTGTGCGCCAATTTTAAACCAATGCATATTCATCAACACCAAAAAAACTGAAAATGTATACATCACTATGCATAAACCATAAATCTTGTTTCTTGAAACCTTTCTTACTTAAAGTTCATTAATTCAATCAATTTCCATTTAAATAACCTAAAAATAAATAAAGCGACAAAGCGATAAAAAAGAAACATGTATTGGCAAACAATTAACACCTTAAAATAATAACGCTGTATTAATACAACTTTTATGTATAAATCATTTTACTATAAAGGAATGGATACTGCCCTCCCACAGTGTACTGTAATTGCTTTAGTCAGTCAGTGCTGCAACTGTTGTGTAACACTGAAGACCAGCAAAACTAAAGCTAATGTTTACGTGAAACTGTAGCGTGCTAATGCCACGCCCCGTGCGTCGTCCCACAGAGGGGCGCCTGCCTTGCGAAGCCGTCCCGTTTCGGAGGGCCAGAAAGACGCTGACGCGAAAGGCATCGCCGGGAACACGGAACGCCTCTGACCACAGACGAGCACAACAGATTCCCAAGCCTCCATTTTACAGCCTAGCAGGGCTTAGGCCCCGGTCCCCCCGCGTGCGCTGGGCTCAGCACGGCGACAGCGACATCAGAAACCCTGGCCCCGATCACAACACAAGTAAACAGCGCACGGGTGCAAACACACAGCAGCACGCTATGAGTGTACCGCTCCTGTGTGCGCACGCTTTCAGCTAGGAAATAAACTGCAGATGTATTCCAGCGCTTAGCATCCATTTAAGCACAGTATTGGAGCAGACCTATCACTGGACAGAGATGAGGTAACCGAACGCAGGCGACGGTGGTTACTTCACTCAGCAAATGTCAAGCGAGTTGGAAATCAAAGCATAAAATAGGCTAAATGGAATAAACGAAACGGAACAACATCTTAATCCCGCTGGTACGCGGGGCTAGACTGAGTGAGCGCACTGTCGCCCGCGGTGCGCGGGGTTCAAAGCCAGCGGCATATGGCTTGGCGAGACGTTACAGCCGGACCAAAATCGGCCAATGACAGACTACGGTCGGGGAGACCGCGAGGCGCAACACCTGAAGGGGTCGGGACGCCGCCGCCGCGCTGCGCCGCTGCAGTTGTTTCCGCGACGCACCACACCAAACCCACGAGGTCACTCCTCGGCACATCAGCCCACCCAGGGGCCTGGCAGCACAGATTCTCTCCCTCCGCCAGATAGTCAGCTCCTGCATTCCTTCCGTCCACAAAGAGGCACGTACCGCGTACCAGGCCATCTACTGCCACCCACTCTGTCCACGGTCATGCACCTCAGGAACCCTCATAGGATGCGCTCAACTGGGACAATTCCCTTTAAGAGTATCAGAAAGCATCTCTTTAAACAGAGGGCTGACACTGCCTGGAACAGCTTGCCAGGCCATGAGGTAAAGGACAGGGACCCTCAGGGGTATTCAGGTCCAGGCTTGATGCAAAGCTGGATTCTCTCCACGTGTAGGTGAATGCTGAGCCTCGATGGGCTGAATGGCCCATTCCCGTCAATATGTACGCTTGCGCAACAAGAGAGCTTACCATCTGGTTAGCCTACAGAATCTGTGCCAAGCATTGTCCCAGTTTGCTGGAACAAAATCATTTAGATGTGCTAGCAAAACCCCGCATGGATTTCACAGCAACAGAGCTTATCTACATTAGCAAAGACAACAAGGTTTTGTCTAAGGCTATTGTCATGTACATGAACACAGCACAGGCATGAAGAAACTCAAGCTTTATGTTTTGCATGCTATAGTACAATTAACACAGATATCCCATGGATTTGTTTCTTTTTGCCTTTTTCCACGGGTTCTAAAAACACTTCTGCAGGAGAGCAGACATCCTGAAGTCGCTCGTGTGAAAGCGCACTGCTTTCTTGCGGGAAGAGAATGTGACAATTGAACTACAGAAGCCTGACTCACCAGACCTGATTATCTTGGGCGCAGAGACCGGTGATGCTGGTCCAAGTGGGAGAGCGAAGGAGAGAGAATGTCATAGGCCAGTTCCTGTATCCTGGTGCACGCGACACTGCCGTACAATCTTCAGAATGTGGTGGCCACACACACTGCTGGCCTGTGGTGAGACTGTCGTCTCCCATTTACTCAAACCTGTGGGAAGACAAAATTTTATGAGTACAATGACCTGCCATTCAGATTATCAATCACCTTATACCTCCACAGTTAAATTCTCTGGGACAGCAAAAAGTATATTGTTCTATTTATCAACAAAACAGCATCGTTTAGTCAGGGGTTTTGAACCAACTTTATTAGTTTTTGAGTAAAGAGACATTCATTGTACACAAAGCTAGATGAGAATGTTCAATGTGTGCAAAAAAAGACCAAAAACTTGAGGCTTTTTTTCTTCATGTTCATTCAAAAGCATACTGATGTATCCCCAAAAAGGTATATTGCACTTTCGGCACTCAGCTTTGACACCAATCCGCCTTAACGTAGCTGTGGGCACGAAAGAGATCTTCTATGGTATTTTTTCAAAATTATTTTTCAATAGACCTGACAACAACAACAGATTAAATGACCTCATTCCTGTGCTCAGGCATCTGACTGATAAATAAGAGTTTATGCTTTTGCCAGCACAGCAGTCACAACCATATAATCATGGTCAGTCATGGATAACAAATCCTTGCATAAACAGTGTTACATTTCTTTTGACAATCAGTACACGTTTGATCTTAAAATAGATTACATGCAATTTACGTTAAATCGCCTCAGGGGAAGCCATGATCTGTCAACAAAAATTTTAATTGGTTTATGTGGACATACTGCCATCTAGTGGTGATTTTGTAAATAAAAGGGCACTGTAAAATAATTCATTCTGAGGTACACAACAGTAATCGAAGACGAGAATCTGAAATGCAATACGTATTCCTTACAGACCTTCAAATCATATGCAAATAGATGCCTGGGACGTGACATAAGCCTTTATTTTTTTCAAATATTGTTTTCGGAAATACACATTTGAAAGTTCAGCCGAAATGGAGTATAGTTCACAAAAGTTTGTCTCTGTCCACCATCACATCTCTACATTTACGGCGAAACTAAGTGCACCCTGTCTGGTGGGTAGGACCTGGCCAGTGTGTGTGGACTGCAGAGGTGGATTCAGACCAGAAACCTAATGAGCACTGATCAGTATACATTATACACTGTTGGTGAAGTTATGCTTCACTGAAATAGTATATCCAATGCATCCAGCAAGGCAAAACAGGTCTTATGCAAATGAACCCTGAGAGGTTTCAACATGCTAATAGTTCTGGGAAATATGTTCATGTATCTGGCATGTTTTCAAAAGGAAGCACATGAGCCTGGTTAAAAATGCTTTCATTCTTACTTGGTATTCATAAACCTTTCTACATTCATCACTAATCTTCAATACATTTCTGTCAGGCTATGAAAAGGTATGCATTTAACAGTAACCATAGGAGGTAGTGTAACATATTGCACATAGACTAAAAATGAATAGGTACATTTATACATGATTAGACAGACACACAGGGATTTCCACAGGTAGTATGTATGGAGTATGATGAAAATGTATTAATGAGTCAACACTGCCCTCTACTGGAAGACTAAGTACCTGCATTGTGATGTCATTATGCAGGATGATATCAAATTTCTATTTTAAATACGTTTAAGGAGTTTCAGGTGTCATATTCAAGTGTCAACTATCACCACGCAGGTGAAAGAAGAGGGAAAACAGTCCTTCCCGTGGGAACAAACAGAAGTAGTCTGAGATCAGCTACAGCCTTCTGGGAGTTTCGGAACACATCCTGTTTGTCTCATTCTGTCAATTAAGATTCTGTGCTGTCATTAATTTGGCCCTGGGAATGCCCTTGTGCCATGGGGCACCGCCCACTTCCCCCTTCAGCAGAGTATTCCCTCCTTTTTTACGACCAGACCAGAGTCGTACACCAGCATGGCACAGAAACAGGCACTCTAGTTAACCTATTCAAACGCACATTGGTGTTTCAGGGTAAGAATGTCTGCAAAGACTCTGTGGTGAAGAATCACTGATTTCTAAGAGTCATTCAAATGCAATGGGCTCGATAACACCTAGCAAGGAAGGGACTGAAAGACTAGAGGAGAGATTGTAAAGAGAGAAAGAAGGATTATACAAAGCAAAAAAAAAAAAAACAACTTAAAAAAGAAGCCTTTACAGTTCCGGAGATTGGGGGAAGCTGATATGGTGCCAGGCCGTGCCAGGCCGTGCCAGGCTGGCAGGGGATTTGCTAGAAATAGAGGTAAAGCTGGAAGACAACTGAACTGAATTTCTCAGCGACTGTCCATCCCTGGAACTCAGTGCCCAGTGCAAAAACTACTAGAGCCCAAGATCAGGTGCCACATGGAGGACCCATACCCAAACAAGAGCTGATTTAAAGACCTGTTACAGTTATCCCTTGGTTTAAAAAAACACACTGCAATTTACTGTAGAATAACTTTGATATGCAGTGCTTTACCACTACTAATAGAGAATAATTGGATTTTTCTAGTCTAGTCAGAGTCAACAAAGAATCACAACCCCATACACAACCCAGCTAGTTCCCTACATCATTCCCAAGAGTAACCCTGGGAAAGAGCCAACTCCATCAAAACATCTTAGCAGCCCCACCCCCATTCTTAGAAGATCCACGTTAGCTGGAACCGGATTAGGATGTAAAACAGAGCCGGAAATATCTGCAGAAGAACGGAGGCGGTCCGCCTCAGGGACGCTGCACAGTGCAGGGGTGGTGCGGCGATGACAGGAGCGCTCCAGAGGCCCTTACACAAGACAAAGCCTGTTTTCCCCAGCTCCTGCATCCAACCCACCCGATGACTGACAGCGCCTGTCAGCGAGAATATGACACACAGACCCGCCCCCTGGGCACCGCCCAGGAACCTCTATCTGCTGTAACACAGTAACTCAAAGCCTAAACAAACGTGTGCCAGTTCTTATTGGGGAACAACTGGAGAGAAACAAAGATATGTACATGCAATTAAAAAAAAAAAAAAATTATTATTGTACCAGAAACCATGTCGGCCTTCCATCAGATGTGCTGCACCACTTATATCTGACTTTAATCCGACCTGTTTTGAAATGCACGTCCCCTGTCTGGGCAGAGGACATGTATTGGGCAATCATATGCTACCTCAAAGCAAATTACCTTGTAAAGTGGAAGCCACCATACAGAATTCGAAAGGCACCTGAAGCATGTGACATCTCCAGAGAGCACTTATAACCCAAACAAAAAAAGATCCATTTTTAATTTGTTTATTGTATATAGGCCTATATTGAAATGTGTTAAATGGTGAAATAAATAATGAATTAGGATTTAAATTATATGTAGCCACAACCAAAGTTCTTGAAACCTTTGAGTATGAACAAACTTGATCAGGTTTTATGAAAAGTTTTGCCAGCCAGAAACAAGTTAGCAAGACCTAACCATATAAAATATATACTCTGTGATCACTCATCTGTTTTTTAGTTCCTGGGAGTGTTTCCAAAGCTCCTTACAGCAGAAGGATTATTCCCAGTGGGGCCTCATGATGGAGCCAAATCCTCATTATTGTTAATTCCAGTTTTTTTTCCCTCCCGTCAAGTCAACCCAAGATGAAATAACTCTAATTTAACCTTAATCCCTGGTATGACCTGGAAAAAAACTGACACAGGTCCAAAATAATTACCATGAAATCCCTTAAAATTAAAGAAATTCACAAGAGACCACTAAAGGTTGGACATATTTCCACGTAAGGACTCACAGGTCTGTCTGACAAAAGGGCTCTGAAGCAACAGAACATGCCTGGAGGTGAAATGGGGCATTCCAAACTAGGAGAAAAACGGAAAAAATTTGGAGTTACTGGTCCTTTCTGCAACCCTTTTTCAACAGATAACTACCAGAGGCCACTGAGATCTGACAGGATTTGAAGAGGGGGGCGGAGGAGGAGGAGGAGGCCACAGCAGCGACACCACCCACCACTCACCAGGAAGCGTGGAGGACGCACGCTGCGATCCACTTATCAAATATGCCACTTTCCAAAGACGGACTGCCAGCATCCGTGGGGAACTGACATTTGTGCTAAGAATTTAACCCTTCGATGGATCCGCTGTCTGTTCCCATCATAGAACTTAAAGCAGCCCACAATCCGGTTGATACCACAACCAGAAACAATCCCAATCAAGACAAGCACCATCATAACTGCTCCCAGATCAGAAAATCAGTGACGTGTCATTTTGAAGAGAAATTCTACGTTAAATCAAAAAGCTAAATATGAAATTAACAGGTACGGTCCCTTCTCTATCCATTATCTTCTCTGCTCCCGGCCTGTCTGAATAGAGCTGGGTGGTGTCCTATCTTATCCGAAAAGGGCTGGTGTGGATGTAGGTTTTCGTTTTAGTCCATCGTTACTCATGTAAGAAAACCTACGCAGATTGGCCAGGTAGTGGCGCTATAGGAAGAAGCTATTTTTTGCAGGCAATAACTTTTTAACTATTTGGTCGATCATCAGAATTCTTGGTTTCCTCAGAATACCTGGCTCAGAACAAAACAATTGCTTCAAGGAACCATAAAGTCCACCATTTTAGATTGCTTGCAATTTTTGAAAAACACTTTAACAAAAATGGACCAATTTCCACAAAATTTGGTGTACAGCCTCTTAAGACCAATCTCCATCAAAATTATCCATAGAAAAGGCTCCATCTCCGTAGACTATTGATACATTCAAATATGGATGAAAAAACAGCCAAGAAAACTATGTGGGCGTGGCTCATAACAAAAACATTTAAAAGCAATGTCTGATTTTCACAAAACTTGATACATATCCTCGTGAAAAAAGGACATGTAGAAAATGTGGTAATGCTTGGTCAGTAGGTGGTGCTATTGCAAGGGAAAATGTGATGACACCCATTACTTTTAAACAAAATGATCAATCAGTTTAAAATTTGGTACAAACGAGCTGCCTCCAAGCTGGCCGGCAAAGGAGGCAGCCGGCAAAATGTGGGAAATAAAAACCATAGGCAGGATTACTTCATGGGAGAACTACAAGACATTTTCTGGTAGAGTTCTGTTAGTAGAATGAGGGGACATAAATGAAAATGAGCAAAAGGTAAATTCTGCACAGACATCAGGAAAAAAAATTTCACGCAGAGTGTGGTCAATGCCAGGTCACATAGTAGAGGCAGACACTCTGGGGATTTTTTTGTCTGTAGGAAATTGGAGCACTGGGTACAATTTAGTCAAGAAAATGGCGAGCATTGTTGGGCAGAATGTCCGGTCCTCATTTTGATATGTTATGTTATGATAAAAATGATTGAAAATAGGCCTATAGGAGGCACTAAACACATTTAACCAAACTTTCAAGTATGACCAGTGTTGACATCTCAGATTAAAACAATGATATTTGGAAATACAGGGGGGCACTTTATACTGATTTCTCAGTCGGTGAATCTGTGTTTGTAAAATTTTATTTTTTGCCATTGTGGCTTTAATGCGCAAGGCAAAATTCTGTTCAAAAGACTGTTGTGACATTTCTTAAATCTTTCTGATATAGACAACCAATTAATTGGCCTATTTTGAGTCATTTTTTATAGGTCAAGTAGATTTTAAGCTCATCAGTCAATCATTATTAATTGAGTAATGGGTGAAGACGATGGATTAAAAGAATTGCACAAAATTGGCATTCCTATTTTTTTATTTATTTTTATTTTCTTTTTTTCCCCCACTGTCCAACAGTCTCTAAATCCCTTTAAGCTCCATCTTTGTATGAAAGGTGCAATGCAAATTCAGTTTATTGTTGTTATTATTGTTACTGCAAGTTAAAAATGTCATGTTATTGTATTTTTGTTAGGTAATGAGCTTTCTTACAATTACAATTTTCTTTTACATTATGAGCAGTTTTTTACAATGTGATCAATTATAATGCTGTGGGCCTTAACACAAGCCTTCAAAGACACATGGACAATAGGGGCCAGTTATAAGGACATCAGCGATGGCGGAGCAGTTACATTCTCCACACAGCCGGAAGGGTTTGCTTTGATTAGTTTCTGTCCCTGGTCATTTTCAGCGTCACTGCTCGGGGGCTAGGGATGGTGTACAACCTGTAATTTTGTGGGGGTGGGGGGGGGGGGGGGTTTCCTGCTGAAATTACCAAAGATCATATCACTGCACGGGCTCATATCAAGGGAGGACAAATGTTCCAGTCGGACAATTGCGAGGGCAATAAATACATCAGACAGGATAGATTTACTGGGATTTCGGTTTGCGTGCGCCGAGAGGGGAAGCTCATCAGGGATGTTCAGATGAGTTAGGGTTTCCAAAAGGGTGAGCGGGTTTGTGCAAGGCATTCTGGGATAGATGTCTGGAGTCACATCAAAGACGTACTGCCCAACAGTCCAAACAGGCTCATGGTATGACAAAAGGTGCAAAGATGGGTCAGGGAACTGGGCTTTTAACCTAAAGCTTGCAGGTACGACTCCCAGGTTACTGATACTGCCATTGCACCCTGAGCAAGGTTCTCAACCCAAATTTCTTCAGTATATATCCAGCGGAGTATTTTAAAGCGCAGCGGAACACCGCTTGGTCATGGTCGTGTTGGTGAAGTTCCACACTGAGATGAGCCCGGTCCTCAATTCTAACATACTTTGGAACTCAGCGTCCCGCAGTAACACCAGTCCCATCGCTGCTGTGGGATATTTACTAGATACCGAAGGTGGTGCAATTGCCACAACCCAGTTTATATTGTATAAGCCCCCCACACATCAATTCAGGTTGAATACAAGATGACTGACAGAAATCAAAAGGCAGCAGTTGAGATTTAAACTGAAATAAACCCCCAGCAATGAATCATATCACAATGTGAATGCACAGATTCTCCATTACCATCAAGCGCATTAGTCGGAAAATGCTTGTTTGGAAGAAGATGGCAGAATGTGCATCGTAGGGATCCATGGGGGAGACCAGAGGAAAGATTAACTTAATTTAATTCTGTTCCTGAATTTGTTTTTGATTGCACGTTCTAGCCAGGATTAAGGCACACAAAGCTTGAAATATTAACTTGTTAATGAAAGGATGAAAATTACTTCTTACCAAACAGCCCAATAATTGACGCTTTTGTGCAACACACATCTAAAACATATGACAAGCAAGACCGTGGACTCACACCAGTTTGCCTCTTCACTCTACTCATCAAAAGGTCCACTTACTTAGTCATCAAGCTATAGTTAATTTGGCTTAAAAGCTGAGAACGCAACACAGCACTTAGTAGAACAAATTGATGCATATTAGGCCTAATGATGTTATGGTAATAGAAATGTTAACAGGAACTCCGATTAATGTGTGGACGCTCAAGAATGCTGGAGAAGAACATGGAGGGCTAAGATAATATATTACAAGGGTGTGGCACATAATGGAATACTCTGCCTATGGATGCAACACCCTGAGGAAAAAGCATATATTTTTGTCTTGTGAATAAAATCAGCATTGGTCTAATGGGGCCTAGAATCTGAAAAGTGGGTATCGCATGCAGAGAGTACTGCATTTGCAAATCAGTCCCGTAAAAAGGCAGATTTAATTGGCACGGCAAGGCAGGGGAATAATGGACTGCAGGTGAGTTGCTTTCTTCAGACGAATAGGGCGCAGCACTAAGAGTCCTCTTAACAACCCGAATCGGTTGCGGTTTCACGCAAAGCGCCAGTGGGGTGTCAATCATTCCAAAAGGCATTTTGGCAAACGTGAAAACTCCCCGGGACGCAGGGAATGAGAGCGTCCAAAGTGGTATTACCGCCAATTTGCACCATAGGTGGTATGCGGGACGCACCCACCCCCCGCCCACCCACACACACCCACCCCGTCCCTGAGTGAGAGTGGCTCCTGCTGGGCAGAAACCGTGAAGGACAGAGGTGGGCGGCGCCAGGGCCTGCCAATCAACTGAGAAGGAGCACAGAGGATGATGGACGCCTCTTGCCTGAAATACTGTACAATAGTAAGAGGCCCCCAAAACTTAACAAATAGTGTCCCTCAAGCTGGCTGTGAAGACACACCTTGACCTTTGTACCATAAACCAGTGGTTCCCAAACTCGGTCCAGTTGGCCCCCTGTGCGCGCTGGTTTTGGTTCCAACCACAATTGCAATCCCAGAATTTCAAAAAGCTGTTAAGGATTACTTACCCACGTGACCCACATTGTCAGATATGCATTTCACGAAGAATACAATTCCCATTAAAAAAGAAAACATCCTTGAAGAATGCAGCAGCACAGTATGTCTAGCTAGCAAGGAACAAGCCTGTATAAAGACAACAATTTTCCACATTGCATTACATTTTCCACAGGAAAAAAAATTGTTAAATAAAAATAAAATGTATTTTAAATACATTTTGAAACACACACACATCATGTCCTGTTCCTTTTTCCTTCAACCTTCACAGCCCCACTGCCACCCCAACCGACCCCTCTCCCCACTTTGGGAGCCCCTTGGCTAACCCCAGGCTAGCAGAGCTTGGCTAAAGTCTACCAGCTCGGATTTTCCTGACACTCCTGCCTGTCCGTCCCCACACAAGCAGTGTGCCAGACAATGCTGAGCGTGCTCACTGTGGGGGCGTGGGTGACATGTGCCGTCCCAACCATTATGCAACCGCAATCATGGAGTTATGTCATTCCAATTATTACCAACACACATGCTACAGTCTTAACTATGCTGCTCGAGCAGGGCAGCAGATGTCTAAATAAACACATTGGTAAATCAGGGCAGCATTCCAGAACTGTGTCAGTTACAGCTTAATGGATGGCATTTGGAAGCAAGCAGTAATTTTCTGTGTCAAACTGTGCAAATTCCATAGTAATAAAACCACAATGATAACTAGTATGCTGGCACAGCCATTCAAACAAGCACATGTTTATATTATAACAATACCAGCAACAGACTGGTCAAGTGGTCATAGAAACGGTGATCATAGCATTGTCCACTTGACGTGGTTTCCTGTTCTAAGGTCGTGAAGGTGAATGGTGTGGCGAGAACACATATTCATATTCAGCAGGGCATCATAGGTCCACAGGGGTTCCAATTCCAGCTAATTCACAGTAAAGAAAGTTTTACTAAGTCTATAAAAAGGCTCCATGGCTAGTTATTAAAAATTCCATATAATGTTTTTAAATGAAGCACAGATATTTATTTATTTATTTGTTTGTTTGTTTATTTACTTGTTTGTTTGGCTTTGCTAACTATGGGATTAATTCACTTGCGGTCAACTGCAGTAAAAGCCAAAGGATTTTATGGCCACATAAGCCAGGCATCACCAGTCAGATGAGATCAAATACACAAGCCATGACACCATTTACTGTACGATTTCCAATCTTAGAAAAATCTTCCATCTTCAGAAAAATGGAAACATCTACATTACTGGAATGTGTTCTTATCCAGAGCAACTCAGAAGTACCTTGCTCAAGGCTATGATGGCAGTGTCCTACCTGGGAGCCCAGTTCCCTACCCATTATACTTCAAAAACCTTTTCTCTTCAAATTATTTTTATTTTATTCTAAACAGTGACTGCACTACACTGGGAACTGGATAAAACACGACATGTTAAACATTTAGCAGTGGGAAACTTCAGCCCGAGAGGCCATTTTAAGAGTCCTGAGACAAAATGTTTCACATGAGCTGATTCAACCTGTTGCATGTCTAGCCGGGTGACAAATAAATAAAATGAGCCAACAATGTTGTGCTCAATTAGGACACAACGCTCTAGTGTAGTCACAGGCTAGAATAAGTCAGCATACTGTCACTTGCCGTCTGGGGTGTTAACAGCCAGCAGTGTGAAAACCTGCCAAGACCTCACAGCCAAACGCAATCTGTCAGAGATGAGCATCAATCTGCACCACAGATTCGACACTTCACCAAGACCGAGACATCAGACCCCGTCTTCACGACATTCCCATGTTCCCGCTGATGGCAGGAAATTTCAGGGAATATCAACATGTGGGGCAGAGGACCAGACAATTTCTAGCAAGGAACGATCAGATCGTTATTCGGAAGATTATATGAAGTGAATGTAACATTTTCAGTTCCAAAAATAAATATATAAAAATCATAGCCATTGAAGCCATTTTATTGATACTGATGGCTGAAATTGCACTGACAGACGAGAGATTAATTAGTGCTCATTTCAGTTAGTTCACCTTTTTAGATACACATTACCTGGGAGGATAACAGCACAACGGACAAGCTGTGGGACCACTCACACCTGTGAACTGCATGGGTAGTGCATCTATTAGGCAGTACACAATCTCTGTCCATCTCCACTGCCTGCCTTACGGATCATACAACTGTGCTCTTAAGAAGACCATCTGACAAATTATCATTTGATATGCATGTGTAACCAGAGTTGGATTTTGAATCAACCATAAAAAAACTCTAAATGCATATTTGATGAACACAAAGGAAAGTAAATGTTTAGCTGGAGGCCTTGTACTGAGCATACAAGTCAATGTCCCTCGAGTCAATATCCGGATGACTGATTTGTAAACGCTTGACAAGCCAAATAATTGCTTAAAGTTTGGATGGGTTCGCTCCAACCATTCAGACAAAATGGAGCATAGCAACCCTCCATTTCTTAGTGGCAGGGCATTGTGATGTCATCAGCCACTCGAGGTTGACAGGCAGGTCTGTAATCTAGACAAAGTAATATCCTTTCCATCTCACAAGATTGGCCACTATCCCTAAGATTTGAGGCGCACACACTCTGAAGTTCAGAGCTGTATCCCCCCCCCCAAATAGCAAGGTGCAAAAGGGCATTGGTGCAAAGAATACGATTCGAGACATCTTTAGCCCGCTGATTGTGCCATCTTTAATCAAGGGGCTTCAGTCTGTCCTTCAATCATGGCCAGCCTTGCTGATGGCCCAGAGCAAGGACCACGAGAATAGATATGAATAAATTTGCGACCCATTCAGCCACTCGAGAAAACACCGCCAACGGACAGCAAATGAGCAATGTGAGATCAGTGATACAAAGTACAGAGAGAAAAGCACAGTTTACAATGACCTACATGCAGCTCCTATAAAATCACTCTGAACGAACATGAAATCTCAGGCAGGCAACTGAAACAAATTCTCTGCTCCACATCACAAGCTGTAGCTTCCAAAGCTATTTTATGAGCATCATCTCAGTGCAATGCAAAGGATAATGTACAGCAAAGAACAGCACTTCAACTGTCCGTTAACCCTTAAAATGGAGAGCACAACACATTCTGCGCCACATTTTAACCCGTGTTTCTGCGATTGCTCATGCCATATTATAACTACATGGTAATTCAAAGGGTCATTCACTTTGGCAAACACTGACATTTCTTCCTTTAGCTTTCTGAGTGCATATCATTTTTTGCAACCTGCTAACTAGCACATCTCCATTTAATCATCTTTCATTTGTCTTTTGAGCCAAAACATTTATTGCAAACACGTTAACTCTGATCAACAAAGTAAATGTGTAATATTAAAGAGAACTGACAGCATCCTAACAAAGTCATGTAAGCTATATAACGCACAGCACCTTGATTCAAGAGTACATGTTAAAGAAAGGATGCTGATTTCACTGAAATGATGTGAGGGTTCTAGAAAAGCATAGAGGCGTGGATTAGAGTTGTCCCCATGGATAACCTGCAAGGAAGAAAAACCCCACAGCTGGCGGGTGGATGAAAACACATATGAACCCCCCAGTTAGATTTGTGGGTGGAAATAAGAATGGTGCAGTGTTGAGGTGGGTCTGTTTGAATTATGTAATTAAAAAAAGATTCCAAACTTAGACATTTTTGTGGTACCTGCCCATTTGTGTGCGTATGCGTCCACGCGTGCATTTATGCATGTGCATGTGCAAATCAAATCAAATGGGGAGATCAAATGTACATCAAATGTCAAATATTATTAATTTTACTGTAATAGCCAAGCAAGATATCATTATATTCCCCCCTCCTTGATGTTGCTACAGCATCCCTTGACCTGACCTGACTCTGTTTTGACGATTCCCATACGCAGCGTATTGGTTGAAAGCTTAATTCTTTTCTTTTGTCCATATGCCACATTCTTATTACAGATTTCAATGAAGAGTGGGCATAGAAAAAATGTTAGATATTAATGTTCATTCTGTGGGTGTAACAGGCTAGCAGGACATTTCATTCATAAAGACAGCCTGGTTCATTTCTAAGCTACAGTATATGTGTAGGCTTGTAAAACATTTAGAGGCTTGTAAAACGTCGTTGACCCGTTGATCTGTTGTGAAGAATTAATTATGCGTTTCACAAACGTCTACTTCAGTCTCTTCAGTCTCCATTAAAATACTCATTTTCCATAGCATGGCATTTTACATTCACTGGATATAGACTCAGAAAAACAGATTTCAGATCTCAGGTATCAGGGCAAGCCTTTGGTTCCCTTCATGAGGGTCAGGCCTGTTGCAGGCGTGGTTTATTTTTGGGGACGGGACACGGTCTCAGCAGACTCAAAATTAATAAGGCATTCATTGACAGGTGTAAAAAAAATCAACCCGTCCAGAACTCTAAGGGGGATCTGTGATGAAGCACTGCTTCAACCAGATGGACCCACCCAAACTTGCAAGCTGCAGCTGAACTGAACAGTGAGAACAAATCTGCTCCAATAACTTATGGAGAACAGATCGGCGTAGGCAAGGAACTGGGTTCCCAAATCAGAGTGGGTTTCAATTCAGGTCGGGGGCGATACTGCCACACCCGGGAGAAGGAACATGACCTGAACGGCTAACAGAGAAATATGCAATTAAAAAGGTGAGCAGTGTAAAAGGAAAGCTCACTCAGGATAAGTGCATCAGTTAGGTAAATAATAAAATGTAAATAAATGTAACTGAGGGCTGAAGTGCAGCCAACCCCCAGCGAGCGCCCAGCAGTGACAGCAGAACAGGAGGTGGTGCCACCAAATGCGGTGTGAAGATGGTGGGCGGCTGTTCGCAGCCTAATTCTCACGCCAACATATCGAAGCAGAGATTCGCCGCAGGTCATGTGGGAGACACGGCCGCCGCCGCGAATCAGAAAGTGCGCCGCGTCCCAGAGCGTCTTCACGCCCAAAAAAACCAAAAGTCCAGGCGAACGCTTTCTCCCACCTTTACGAGACCCTCGTGTGCAAACAATGAACGAGGCGTGTGGAAGGCTTACGCTGCTCATTTCAGAGGAAACGTGCACATGCATTTCAGTTACTGCTAACATCAGAGAAAACATGCACATGCATTTCAGTTACTGCTAATTTCAGAGGAAGTGTACACATGCATTTCAGTTACTGCTGATTTCAGAGGAAACATGCATTTCAGTTACTGCTGATTTCAGAGGAAACATGCATTTCAGTTTCTGATCATTTCATAGGAAGTGTACACGTGCATTTCAGTTACTGCTATGTTCAGAGGAAACTTGCATTTCTGTTTCTGATCATTTCATAGGAAACATGCACGTGCATTTCAGTTACTGCTAATTTGGACGAAACATTTCAGTTACAGTCATACTGGAAAGGAAAGCTAAAAAATGTTGTTTTTTTTTAAACCCTGGTTCTCCCAGCCAACTGAGTGCTAGTAATCACCTCTAGCCATGGCTCCATTAACCCTTCAATGGGTGGAGCTATCAGATTCAGTCAATCACTGACATGAATTAACCAATCGGATGACTTTGCGTTTCACAGCAGACAATGTAATTGGACACAACCAGTAAAGCACTGGTAATACATACATTGTTATTTGGATTGAGCAAGCCTCACACTTCCATTTATTCTTCCTCCACTCTCTCAGATTCCAGACTTCAGACCTGTGTGAATAAACTATAAATGTGTTTAATCCATATAATTTCACTATAAATTCATATCAAGTCATATAAATGCACTATTTTGAAAGGAGATTTTTTCTGGATTGTCGTGCTAGCTCTGTCGCACACCAAGTCCGTTGTTTGTGCTTATGCGGAGATACAAAATAAACTGTTAAATCTCCTTTTATTGAAAAACGCACAGCATTTCGTAGAGACGACGTTGATTGAAATGGCCTTTTAGAGATGCAAGATGTCACAGACAGAGGCAAACTAATGACATTTACAATCTCTCACACCTACCGCTCTGGGGTAAAAAGTAAAATAAAAAACTAAATCAACATAAGCACACAGAGACACTCTCCTCATCACCAGTGATAAAAAAAATAATTCTGAGTAATGTGTGTGAATTAGGCTAACCCATAATAATGCAGGTCATATAGAAAGCAGCTCTTGCTCCATAAATGTAATTTCTGGCAAAATACACTCAGAGTAAAATAGAAATTAATTAGTAATAATAGAATTTATAGATGCCAAAAAGAAATTTAATGGATTTACTTCCTCCATTAACATTTTGTATTTATTTGCGAAGTACCAATGCCTTTCAATTGTGACTGCTGTCCAGCGTCTCTTTGGAAAGCTCAGTCAAAAGTACCACCATTATTCATAATTATAATAGGACCCATTCTATTAATGCAGTTTATATTCTGCAAAATGTAGTGTGTGTGTGTGTGTGTGTCCATGTACGTGTGTGTGTGTCCATGTACGTGTGTGTGTGTGCGTGTGTGTCCATGTATGTGTGTGTGTGTATGCGCGTTTTGGAGGGGGAGCATGGTTCACATAAAGCTGACCTTTTCCATGTTGTATGACGTCATGTTCTTCCACCATTTAAAAGCTGACTTGACTTTATTCTCTGTGTTGCTGCAGCAGCTTAATGGCCCTAACACAGGAACAGGACCGAGAAGCAGGTTTCACGCTGCTCTGCGGGTCTCAACACAACTCAAACAAAAACCAAAACATCCCACACTGTCCTTGAACTGTCCTTACTGAAAACGGTCTAAAAGTCGCCTCCCAGCTTCCAAATGTCTCCCAAAGTCGAGACAGCCTTTACCGGCCCGTACCAACAGTGCGGAACCGAAAAGCATTCAGACGGACCTGCGAATGCGCTCCACCTACGCTCGTGAAGCCCATGACACGCAGGGGACAGGGCTGGCTGACTGACTAACTGACGCTACAGAGGGCCACTGACATGAACGTAGAGGCCTCAGACTCATTCAATTCTTCAGGTGCCACTCACATTTGGACCCCCCGCGCGTTCTCACATATGGCTCATCAGTTATTCCAAGGCCAGAATGTTCCAGAATGCGACTCCACCAGCCCCATTCTCCCACAGCGCGCGTGATGAAGGGCAGCTTCCTGCTTGCACCACTGCGGTGACAACAGTGGAACCCGGCAACCATAAGTTACACTCCGAGCCTTCCTGCAATGCATATTAGGCAAAATCAGAGGACACACACCAAACTGAAAGAATTAAAAATACATTTTTTTTTTCTCCTTTGCATAGACTCAGTTTGAAATGACAGCACTCTACCCACAATGGTGTCTGTAAAATATTTAGGTACTAAATAATGGAGAATAATGAGCAAAATAAGACAAGTTATAAGCCTTAGATTTTTACATCATCAGGTGGGAAAACTGAAGTCATTTCAAGGGCTATGGATGGAAGCTGCTTGCCTGCAAAGGAGTGTTTTTGTACAAGTTAGGTGTAAAACATGGTAGGAAACTATCAACAAAGTTTTATCAATCAAATTTCAAGAAAATGATTAGACTTGAGTCACAAATCATAGGTATACAGAACCAAATTCAGGCAGACCGAAATGGTGTAACCATACATCCATTTTGGAGTTTGTGAAGTCTCTCTCTCCCATGACTGGAGGCTCATGAGATCATCTCTACAGACTGAAACGTACACACGCAACAAAGGTGGAGTTTCCGCAGACAGTCCCCTGTGTGATACGACCAGCTGGCACAGCCGGGTCAGTCCGGACACGCGATTGTGTACCTGTTCATTTACACGAGTCCACGGGACACGCATTCAAATGGACATTTGTATTTTACAGTCAGTGATGCCGTTCTCTAGTCCAGCCATGTTTTCTTCAGCTGCCATAACAAATTGTGAGGAGATGCTGGACAACCCACCAACGCAAAAGCATGACTCACAAAGGCCCTTCATTTTATGGTTCACTACTGAATGCGTACTGGAGGAAGTGTTAACGAGTTAATTATGTCTCTGCATTGGGCCTGCAAAACATAAGCTGAAAGACATCCAATTGTACCACCTGTGCAACATAAATAATACGATTGGATTATATACAGTTATATAATAAATGCTTATTCATTCATTATTCATACAATAATAATAATAATAATAATAATAATAATAATAAAAGTAGTCAGTTTGGGCAATGTTACGGATGTGTAATAAGTAGGATGGTATTAGCCGACTGCTTTAATGCCATTCAGATTAGTTACCATGTAACTGAATGGGGAAAACCACAGCCCTAGCATGCGATTCAAACATCTAGTTATCCACTTCCCTAACCTGTACACTGCACTTCCAACAATAAATCTGACACAATCCTGCAGCCATACGCAGTCAGATAAGTGCCTGTCTCAGTTCTCTCTGGCTGAAGGCCAGTGCAACCAATTCATTATTACTATTTTTCATATTTTCCTTGATGCGAGCAGGAAATGACATCCAGGAAAATGGGCTTCACGCATTTGGAGATAAGGCACACGTGTGTGCGACAGCAGGGATCAGTGATTGTCAGCAGGCAGCTTTAGTGAGGAAAATCAAAGGGGTGCAATCAGAATGCTTCCGATGACGCAGGGCGCTCGCCGTATAGAGGAACTCATCCTAAGTACCCCGAATCACACGCAGCGCGGACGAGCGAAACAGCAGGACCAATCGCGTCGCAGCGCCCAGTCACCGGCCAGTGACATCACTGGGGTGCAGCAGCGGACCCGGAGCGATGACCTAACACAAGAACACCACACCCACACCGTACCCACGCCGTTACCACTGCAACACATTCCGAGCTTGAATGAGACCAAACGGCCAGGCCGGGGGGGGGGGGGGGATTTCACCTCGGCACTGGGCCCGCCATCCCCAGGGTCAGCTCAGCCACCCGCTGTCATTCCGCAGAACGGTCCAACGCGGCGCCCCCGAAGTGACACGAAACCGCACTCTCGGCTGCAGTTACGCCCTGGCTGCGGCTACACCCTGGGGACCGTTCTTGCGTTATCATACATATAAAGTACCGATATTACTGTCCAGAACAGCTTAGCGAATTTAACTGACATTTTGTTTATGGGAAAAACTATTGAAATGTCACAATTAGACAATATAGGGCTGGTATTTCAATCTCTCTGTGGGAGCCAGGGCCAAGGGCAAGTTATAGGAGCAATTTTCTACAAGACCTGCAAGAGAGAAAGCGGTCGCTAGGGTTCAATTCAAACAGCAGTACTTCGAAGTTCTGACTAATTTATTCAGGCATTCAGCAGATGCTAGAGCACCCAAAGTGATTTTCCCGAGCTTACTTCTTTAAACATACAAATCAGCCGGATATTTATTAAGGCAATTCAGCTTAAGGACATCAAATGTCTGGTCACATGTATTTCACAAGCTAATAGGGTCTCTTCAAACAACATTATGCCTTCAGCTGCAGAGTAGCCAGGAATTCTGGGCCCCCTGTGAAAAAAAAAATCACTGTTCCTTCGTGGACGTGAAGCATATTGAAAATTTTCTATTTATGCAATTTCTACAAACTGTAGAAGCTAAATAGGCACACCTTAATTAGTACTTGAATGGAAGACCTGGAGGTTTAGCTACATTATCTGGTGCTGGTGGGACACCATTTCTTTTTTGGAAAAACTGACTCGTCAGGGGTACCACAACAAATGCCTTTTTGATAAAATGTTAAAGGTCCTGGTTAACTATTTTTCTCAGAGACTATCCATGGCTATTTCTGAAATAGGCACACCTTAATTAGTACTTGAATGGAAGACCTGGAGGTTTAGCTACATTATCTGGTGCTGGTGGGACACCATTTCTTTTTTGGAAAAACTGACTCGTCAGGGGTACCACAACAAATGCCTTTTTGATAAAATGTTAAAGGTCCTGGTTAACTATTTTTCTCAGAGACTATCCATGGCTATTTCTGAAGGGAGCTTTAATGTGCATTCAGGACATATTCCAAATGTAAAAATTAGTCATCTAATCGCCCCCTCCTTAAAATGATTTTAAACGATCCGATATTTGGTGGGCTTAAGGTCAGTGTCATATTTGCAGCCCTGAACAGAACTGGGCTGTTGTGTGCCTTCAGGCCAAAGCGCTTTGAAATCATTTAAAGGTTATTGTACAACTTGTGAACAGTGGATACTGGAGAAACCAATATACTTAGCTCAAGGGTACAAAAACAAGGATTAAAAAAATCATGACCGATGTCAGTCCAATGATCTAACTCTAATAAAGGTCCATCGTCAGAAAAAGAGATTGAGCAGTTAAGAAACTGCGTCACCACCAGGCGAGATATGAGACAAGACCAATAATGGATTTTAGAATATCGCTTTAAATCACACAAATGGACAAACGGCTACAAGATTATTCAGGAAAAAATAACAAAGAAAATCGCAGTTAAAATGATAGATGACAGTTCACGAAGCGACAATAACTGATTGAACTGAGAAAAGCGTCAGGTGGTGTTTAACCTCGTCCTAATTAGTCATCTGATCTTTCCTTAATTAGTCATTTCATCTTCCACACTCCCATTCTTTCTAAGGGGAACGGGAGGCGGGTCTTGCATGGAGGGAGGAGAGCAAGGACCGCCTGTGTATAAATAGGGACCTGACTCTAGAACAGACACAAATAAGAATACACCAAAAGCCAGAGAACCAAAGGGTTGTTTTTATTCCAACTCCGTTGTTTTTCCTACCGCGTTCTTTCAAACCTTTCGTTGGACTTAGTTACGATCGGGACTATTACACACGCAACATCCATAGACAATCCGCCAAGTAGAGATGGAAATTAAAGTACTGGTTTTAATGGTTACTTTCTTTGCGCAAGTTTACTGCGTCCTGGGATCGTCGGCGAGCGATGATCGAGATTTCTGGCCGTCAGAGAGCTGGCAGGTATTTTGCTTTTTAAACTTGGTCAGCAGTGATTCTCGATCAGGCTGCAATGTCTTGTATCCCTATTTTAACGCATCACACTTCAGGACCACGGAGAGCGTTTTTGTCGTCGTAGTGGCAGAACACACGTATTTCACGACTTAGCAATACTTTAAGACAATCGCAATGTGTAATGTTACACACGAACAGTATCAATAACAAACATAACTTGAACGCATTTAAATTGATATTAAATTGTCTAGCAACTGCACTACCTGAAGTATAACAATACTAAAAAAAAACAGAATGGTGACTGACCGGCTAGTTGCTCTTACAGGACGAGCCTTTGGAGAACAGCCTGGCAACCCGCGTGGCAGATCTGATGAAGAGATCCAAATCGCAGCAGTTCCACGCGCTGATGGGCAGACGTTCAGGTAGGACGCAAACACACTGTTCTCCACAAAGTTAGAAAGTCACCCTAACCACCCGCCACCACGGACAGTGTACTTTGTTATCTTCAGAAGGAACCTATAGGACAAGCTTTGTAATTTGGCTTTCTTTGAAGCCTTTTCAAATATTACAGTATAACAAAAAAGTTGTTAAGTTTTTTTTTTTTTTTACCTCTGCAAACTTACATACCGACCGTTTTTCCCCCCAGGAGTTCCACAGCCCGTACGACTTGGTCGAAAAAGTAAGTGATGAAACCGTACCTCTATCGCGCAAACGATTTCGATTTGTTTGGATTTCAGTTTCATTGATTAAAAAAACGATACTAGAGATCACGTAGAGGTGCTGTGCAGTAGATGAACTAATATCTGTTTAATGTCCTAGACATAGGCAATTCATATACAGCTTCGGCATGACTAATGGTTGCATGACTCTAGAACTGCTTTGTTGGCTTATCACAGCTTTATGCTAGACTTCCATTGCTATGACCAAAATCAATATTATATGAAGGTCAAATTAATCCGTACAAACATAAAAAAAATAGTTGAACTGTTCAGGAAGTTAGGTGGTACAACTAAACAGGATATGATCCTAACAAGTGTAGCGTGTCATTCTCAGCACAATTACGAAGGCATTAAAATAGCTCCCATTACAATTAATTTGATTATTAAACACTGCTGTATCACTGCTTTTATCTTCAATGCACAAGTAGCCATTTATAAGCCTTGTTTTTTGAATCTAAGCACAGCTGAGTAAATACAAACTCAGTGCAGTCAGTGTTGTATGAGAACTAGTTACAGGTTGTTTCAAACAGGCTAAGAACAAGAGCACAGCCACAAGCAAGCCATTCAACAGTGAAATCAAGCCACTGAACTGCCACATCAAGTCAATGAACAGCCATATCAGTAGACTTCCACAAATTTTCACGTGAAATGTGAATTATCATATTAAGTGAAATGTTAATCATTTTTACTGACAAGAATATGTGATGTAAAACTGCAATCTTTTAAATACTGCTGTTCTTAGTTGGTTTTATTTTTTGCTCCTTTCATTTCTATTTTTTTTTTTCCATTTGTAACAGGAAACAAAGGAGAAATGTTTGTTGGACTAATGGGAAGACGGTCATCAAGTGGAGGTACAATCCCGCTCTTTGTTTGTTTTTTCATTGCTGTTCTACTTCATTCCCAGTCGCAACAGTTTTAAGTGGTGTTCTGTTATTGCTTGGAGAACACTACACTAATGTGCAATTTCTACATTTTGACAGAGGTACAAGAGGAGTTGGAGAAAACCCCGTTTTACTAAAGAATACTTGAATAAATAAACATTTGAATATGAATCATCTCCTTTGGCAATTCTTTTTGTCTGACCAAATGAGGCCAACACCACACCCTCTCTCAACCAGAAACCTCCCTCTGTCCCCTCATATTTATGTCGGCAAACATCACGTCTCTCTGCCACCACAACATTGTGTTCACAGCATCTGTAGACACAAATGCTTAAAACACCATCAAAACATGTGCTTCACAAATTATATATTATGATATATTAAGTCTAGTCATTGCCCTTTCTGTGGGTTATGAAATGATTCATATCAACAGTCAGTCAGTCACTCGCATGTGCATGCACACATACACACACACAAATGTGTGCACGCACACACATGCACACACTGAAGCATTTTATTATGTACTCTGAAAAACTTTTTTATCTAACACTAATACCATAGTTGATGCACTATAGTGCCTTCAGAAACTATTTCACTGTTGATGTAAATTGGAGCATCAAAATTAGCATCTACAAATGAAGTCATCTGCAGTAGTTTGAATATCTTCAAAATAAGATAATCTTGCACCACAGGAAACTATATGGAGTAGTAGAGTTGTTAAGCAAAGTCTTGAGTTTTAACATTGCACTGGGGGAAACTGCTGTTAAAGCAATACTTCAGGTCCCTTTAAGAATATCTGATCCATGGAAAATCTGATGTTTATAGTTTGTTAGGTTCTTCGGTTATAATGCCCTTTAATGATCATTCTAGGTTAGAACGACATTCAACCGAATTCCATTCATAACCAACTATACCAACAACCACATCTATACATATACAACCAAAAACCTAATTCTCACACCTTACCAAAATAACTTGAGCTGGAGCCAGGAACAATAAACTGGACAAGGAATTAAACACACAAAATCTGATTTTAAGTCATTCACAGGGAATGTCCATTGCTCCTGTGCTGTGTCTGCCATTATGATGTCACTAATCCTTGCCTACCACCAGCAATACCCAATGCACAAATGTCCTCCAACAGGAAACCATTGTATTTATACCCTGATTTCCAACAGTAATCTGAGCTGGCCCAATGCATTTAAAACCTGCTTATACCACCAGCACAAATATAAAGGAGAAACGACAAGTCAGAATTGCACGCACTAAACAGCTGCAAAAAAAAAAAAATAATAAACCATTAAAAAAACCTGTTCACCAAAGAAATGTTTCAGTTACCTACACAGTTTTGAAACGTAAAATTTGGCAGTTGACTCGTGAATTTATGAACTCAGACTGTACTGGTAAAGCCACATACTGAAAGTGCACTTGCAGGGAAAAGGCAAACTACCGACTTTAGCCCTAGGCTTTTAACTGTTGCTATAACACAGGATTTTGTCTCATATGGGTCAAAAAAATCTCATTACGATCCTTATGATACAAACCTTAAGAAGGTAAGTTTTTTCTTCGTAACCAGGGTCACAAAACAAATGTATTAAAAAATATTCATAAAGCAGACCTATTGGTTGCAAATAAGGCCAAACGAGAAATTAGGCCGTACAGTTCGTTAGGAATGTTTCAAAATACAAAACAGTTGAGTCATACGCTACAAAACATCATTGCGGTCTATAGCCTACCTGGTCCCAGAGATCTTATTTGTCTCATTGACCTTGCCAGCATGTTTACCAGCAGGCGATTTAACAAAACAATCAGGAGTTGGAAAAATTATGCATTGCCGGCGTGTTACTTGTTCAAGGAAGCGATAATATTGCTGTTCAAATTAATGCATTTTATTGGAACAGAAGATGGAATATTACCAACGAAAGTAAACGCAAGCGATAGAAGGCGTTTGCTTTTTTGGATTTCAGGAGAAAATGCACTTTTCCCACAAATTTGAACTTATGTTGTTCGAGAACAATCACACTTACCGGGAAGAGTAGGGCGACCGCCATTTGCGTGCAAGTTTATTGGATGTGAGTGCATTCGGCACAAGGCGTGGCTACTGCGTATCTAATACCACATAATTGATTATTTGTGCGAGCGTGTATGGCTGTAGGCTACATGTTGTTTATGTTCAGAAAATAATGCGGGAAATTTTGATCAACTGGGCAGCTATTGTAATGAAATGTTTTGGCTTCCCCATTGCTTAGCAAATGTAATGGTCCTTGCTCTCCAGGACCATTATATTTAATTGCATTGACCAAGGACCAAGATATAAGACCCTTGTTTCAATGGATATTAAGGCCATTCAACATGTAAAATAGGATGTTCTACCAGTCCGGAGTGTCCGCTCTTTTGCATATGGCTCCGGTTGGCAGTGCCAGAAACGGACAAATGAACTAATCAGGAGGCCATGCTCCGCTGTTGAGCTACAGTTGGTATGCACCTGATTCACCTGAGGTCACAGGTGGGTGTAAATCAGAACTGAATGTGAAGGGTCATTTGACAGAGAGTTATCCAGCCCCCATTGCACACTGCTTCAGCTGAAGAGCACTGGTAGCAGATGTTTTATTGGTTTAATTGTATCAAGCTGCTCAGCCGAAAGATTTAGTGCTTCATTTACCCCTGAGGTTATAAGGTCTTTTAGTATTCAAGACAAGCATATTCTCCTCAGAGCCAGCAGTTCATTTTTGTCCCCTATAGGGTAAATGAGTCTGGTCTTCAGAATCAGAAGAACCATATATTCTGCTATGCTGAAACCTACACTATAGGGCCTTAAAATAAAATTTATTTTTGAAATAAAAGTATTTTTGAACATATTTTAAATGCAACATGTTTTGTAGTCAAAGACACCTTCATTAGGACAAAAAATTTAACATATTTAAAACTTATTCTCTGCCGAGTCTCAGAACATGTAAGGAGAGGTATTACACATATAGCTAGTTTTTAAGCAACGTATAAGGTGTCTGTCTCAATGGATTGTTGTTTTCATTTTAGGTCTTAGGTCTTTCAGTTTAGGTGTTTTTAAAAAAAATGTATTCTTCTCATAATGACAACTGAATTGCACTGTTACGGTTAAGTGTCTATCCAATCATCTATCTGATGAACTGCAAACCAGGAACCCTGAACATTTGTATAAGTTAACCAGAAGAGAAAAGGCTTCATGTTTCCATCAATCTTGTACCAACAGCCTACCCCCCCCCCCCCCCCCCACCACACACATACACACACACACAAAGGAAATAAGATCAAGCGAGCAATTGTAACTTTTCACAATGTCAATTTTTATTTAATTTTCTAGCGTTCAGGAGTAAAAATCACAATGTCCAGGTTTTACTGTTCAACACCACAACCTCCAGACACAGCTCAGGGTCCTATGCTCACAAGTGTGTGTTCCTGTACACTACACAGCCACTGAAGGCAGAGACAAACTCAAGTAAAAAACTGGCCTGCTAATCATCAGTCTCCAATGCGTGAAAGGCCAAAACGTTTTCCAGTCTCTGGGCATTAACCCAGTCTCTTTCAGTTCTTCATCTGATGCAGACAAAAACCCAGCTTGGGTTACCTGCTCCAGTGATGGCTCGAACGACCAAACAACTTTTACAATCCAATAACCTTTTTGTTCACAAGAAGCTTTAGTGTTTAGTCTAAAAGGTAAAATTAATTCCAGAGAGTACCACAACACTCGCAGAGAGGTTTCAGACAAGGTGCTACAATGCTGAAACTGCAGCAAGGCTGGAAAGCCCAGTCCATTCTCCTGATGAGAAAGAAATACACTTCCCACTCTTAAAATTCTTGAACTCTATTAAAAAGATGAAACCACTAAAATGAACCATGCAAGCCACTCTTGAGGTCGTATGAGGCCTTGCAGGCAATTAATCCCAATTTAAAATAAAAATGTGCTCTTCACTCAGTTACTTAGACAACCACCATTCATCAAGGTCAATCTTGTGAGTGCCGTGTACATTTTAAGAAGAAATGTTTATAAGAAGTCTGGAATGCATATCATAGCACTTATTAAAGATTTTCTTTTACACATTTCAATGAATCTTTATAACCGATGAATCGGTTTTGCGAACCGATGTTAGATGGGTTTTGCTTTGACTGGTGGCTTGTGAGGATGCCTTGATTGTGAGTACACTGCAGCAGTTACTGCTGGACTGAGGGGTGCGGGGGCGTATCAGCGAAGCTTGGTGTACAGCCCACTCCGGTGTGAACCGCGTGAGATCTAATTATGACCCAGAACACCTGAGGAGACCCCCGTTCAGCAGGGCTCGCTTTAGAAAATGCTTTGCACCCTGTGCAAAAGGTAAACTCAACAACACTCCCCTCTCACCGATTCCGGTTTAACCTCAGCTCAATGCTTCTGCTATGCTGTTTGTGTTATGTCAATGAGTTATTGGCTGATTCGTGTATGATTCAATGCATCATGCTTTATTAGCTTGTGTTTTTGTAGATGGTAGTGTGAAAAAAAATTTCCTCACTAAAGACAATATTTTACCAACCCAGCTTCTCCTACATAAAATGACAGCATTGTACAGTCAATGAATGTGTTCCTTTGATTACCTACTTCTGACATTACCCTGTCTGTGTGTGTGTTTGTGCACGCATGTGTGTACGCGTGTATAGTGTGTGCGCATGCGAGTGTGTTTGTGCGTGTTCGCATGTGTGTGTATGCGTTTTTCATAGCGGGGAATGCAAAAGCACACAAAGCTCCCTCATGAAGGCAGACTTAAAGGCGGGTTTACTGAACATGGCAGGCACACTACACACAATTTCAAAATGGCTTCCAAGTAACTAGCTGCTGAAATTAGGCGAGATGTGTACATAAACCAGATGGCAAAGGGCATGGGGGTTTAAAAGTAAAAGACACGACAATGAAATACACAAAATCAGGCCAACAAACAAAAAAATAAAATAAAAACAAATATAAAAATAAGGGTTAAAGTAGAAGGTCAAAGGCTTGACCTGTTCAGCAACAAATGCATTTGTATATCAAGATGAATCAAAACGTAAAAGAATTCCCTCCATGAAGGCCAGGTGACACCTCCCATTTCAGATATTTCACAGGCCCTCTGCTGCCGTGGTGATGTCACTTCAGAAACGTTTTCCTGGCAACACGCATCACGCTTATATTGACCCGGGAAAATTTTGCAAGGGCAAAGTATCCACCTTGTGGATTTATAGACATATTATAAATACGTAAATACTGCACGCATAGGAGAGAAGTTGGAGGGGTGAAACCCAGAGGCCCAAACTCAAATTTAGCATACAGAGGAATGAGAACTTTTAAAACCTTTTAAAAATCTGAAATCACATTGAGCAAATCTGCTAACCTAAAACAAAAGGTGAAGAACCTATGGAAGAGGCTGTGCAAGGTCACATGTTTTAAAAAAAAACAAAGAAACAAAATAAAAACTCCAACTCCCATGGTCCCTCTCCTCCAGTGGCTGACATGGTCTACTGGAGAGGTTAGCCCAGCTCCCGGAAGCAGCGGTGGCTCTACGTCTACTAATGACAGGCTTGCTAGCTAAATAACACCATTTTATTGAGACGCTTTTTTCGCGGGGGACCGGGCGGCTGGAAGGGAGGTCTATGTGCCTTTGGGCGGGGTCCATTTTAAGGAGGTGGGGTCGATGGTCTTGCTGCTGCCTCGCTTCGCCTCCTTGGCTTTCCAGTCATCGATCAGGTCCTAGAAAGAACAGTGGATTTAAGTGAATTTCCTGAATTACAAAGCCACAACCTGTTTTCTGGAACAGCCAGTAGGTGGCAGCAAAGGAGTAGCAAAGCTTTTACACATTTCCTTTTTGTTGCAGGTGTCCACTAAATGAACAGCAGCCAAGCTGGATGTGTCTTACTAGCACACATACCTGGAAAACCAAAGTGAGTGACTGTGTTTGTTGTCTAGAGCATGTGTGAGGTACCTGTCTCTTTAAGACCAGGTGCTTTCCCTTCCAGTACTTGAGCATCTGAAGTGACTGCAGGGTGCTGACGATGTCGACCGGGTTCACTGCGGTCTCCTGGCTGATCTCTGCGGCAGAGAGCACAGTACATCACTGAGGTGGAAGCATTTCAGAATATCTGAGCAGTGTCCTGCAAGAGGACAGGGTGAAGAGTGCATGGGGAGAACAACCTACAGCACAGTATCCCCATCACTCTGCTCACACATCATGACCCATAGCACAGTATCCCCATCACTCTATTTGCACATCACTACCAACAGCACAATATTCCCATCACTATTCATGCATCACTACCTACAGCACGGTATCCCCAACACTCAACTCACATCACTACCTACAGCACAGTATCCCCATCACTCAACTCACACATCACTGCCTACAGAACAGTATCCCCATCACACTATTCATGCATTGCCCTTTTCTTTTCCTCCTGGATCCAGATAAGGAAAGATCATCACCCCCATCAAAGTACAAACAGAGCCTTGTCCCACTTGACTTTGTAAGGTGAGAAAAAAAAACTCAGCGGTAGTTTGGCCGTAGGCCTGACGGCGAGTGGACCGCCTCACCCTTAATGGAGATCTCCTTCCCCTGGAAGTTGTGCAGGTAGCGGAGCAGCACCTCCTTCCAGTAGCTCCTGTAGCTGATGAGGCCCAGGTCAGACAGGGGGCGCTCTGGGGAGCCCACCTTCTCCTCCACCTTTGACAGGAGGTAACCTGAGAGAACACACCAAGAGCAGGGGGGTCACGCCATGCTCCGAGAGAGGACCGTTACTCTGAGGGGGAAAACGCAACAGCACACACGCACACATCCAAGCACGCACACGCACACACACCCAGGCACGCACGCACACACACACCCAGGCACACACGCACACACACCCACCCAAGCACACACGCACACACACCCAGGCACACACACACGCACACACACACACCCAGGCACACACACACACACACACACACACGCACGCACGCACGCACGCACCCAGGCACACACACACACACCCAGGCACACACACACACACCCAGGCACACACACACACACCCAGGCACACACACACACACCCAGGCACACACGCACACACACCCAGGCACACACGCACACACACCCAGGCACACACGCACACACACACACACCCAGGCACGCACACACACACACACACACACCCAGGCACACACACACACACACACCCAGGCACACACGCACACACACCCAGGCACACACACACACACACACACACACCCAGGCACACACGCACACACACAGGCACACACGCACGCACACACACAGGCACACACACACACACACACACCCAGGCACACACGCACACACACCCAGGCACACACACACACACACACACCCAGGCACGCACACACAGAGTACTCACTAAAGTCGATGAGCATCTTGCCGTATCCTTGTCTCATGTACTGTGGCATGGTGAGAATGCAGGAGACGTTGTAGTTCAGAAAGGAGTTCTTCTCCTGCAAGGGGAGTGAATGAAAAACAGCCTCAAACATGGCCACTCACACAGCTCATGCAAAAGCACAGCACATTACTCCGCACATTTCAGACGGCTTGCACAAAAGTAGTGAACTTTACATGGTTCAAGATGCAGACTCAAAAGCAGAAGCCATTTGTGAATACATCTCTAACAGCTGATTACACCTTTCAAAAGAATCACCTCAAAATTTAATTTTTTTTCTACTTTTATAGTTTTCCACTTTGATTTTCATTTCAGTTTAGTTTTAGTTCATTTTAAGATCGGGTTTTCTAGTTTCAGTTTAGTTTCAAAAACTCCCATTTTAAATATTCAGGTTTAAATATTTCAGGTTACGATAATGTTTTTTTTTTTTTTACACTTAGTTTTTGTCTTATTTCACGATAATTACTCTTGTTTATTGATAAGTGATGATTATGACTGGTAATGATATATAAAGACCTCCAAGCACGCAGTCAAACCCAACCCTATGGCGTACTTGCTGCGTTTGGATCGCTTGGCTAATTGTGCCCTGGGGAGACAGCGCATCTTTAGGGACTGCACAAATACGTTTGAAGAGCGATGATTGGCTGACGTTTGCACATGACGCTGAAAGCTGCAAGCCTGTTACGGGATTGCTAGGATGTTTCCTTATGCAAATCAACACGAACGGTTGATCCTGTTCATCCAATTTAAGAACAATTGCCATTCATCCTCTGATACACTTGGGATATCCACAAATTTGAAGTTCCATGAATCCCACGTTGGTGTTTCGTAGGAACTTTTATTACGAACAAAACTAACAAGACGTAAGGAAAAAGTTGAATAAGGCCCATTGAGTACACACCGAGTAACGCTTTGTCCTGCACCAAAATGCGAGTAACCATGGCTCATTATAAACAGTGCTTTTAAAGTATGCATTTCATAAAACTATACTGATGTCCACATAATGATACATCAGGCACGTCACTGGATCACAAGCAGGGTTCCTGTAGAGGCCTTCCCACGTGGCTGCTGGCTATAGAGGTCCCCGTTACCTTGGAGAAGTACCCAACGAGGTGGCACCCTGTGTTGTCCGCTTCGGTCATGACGTAGAAGAGGAAGGGCTCCACATCGTAATACAGCGTCTTGTGGTCCAGGAAGAGCTTGGCTAGCAGACACAGGTTCTGGCAGTAGATCTGCAAAGAGAGGCAAGCGGAGACGTGTCACAGCCAAGGCTAGCCAATCCCCCTTGGATCAGTCGCTCCTTTACTGCCACCTATTGGCTCACAGGCAGAACTGCAGCATCATAATCATGCAGAACTGTTTCTGCATTCTGTTGGTTGATGCAAACCCAGAAGGTCAGAGGTTCATTTTTTTGGATACACAGTTCAGCTACCTAACAGTTACTTATACCGAAATGTATTTTAACCATCGCACAATGTTCTATTTTTACCACCATCATTCATTAGAGAAATTCAGCATTAAATATTCGCTCTGCAATTCTAATTTATATTCTGCATATGTTTACTTAGGCAGTTATATACACACTCATGTCTCTTTTCGGACGTACATTCCATACAGTGCACTTCTTTGCAGGTACATCAAGGTAGCTCAAAGACATAACATTTAACTGGCAGCTGACATCTGCTAACATGCTGTAGTTATTACTATTGCATGTACATTTCTTTAATTTTGTCCTTTTGAAAGCACACATTGAAATTTCTCGCCCAGCACCATGTACTGTAAATATCTACTAATGCAACAACTAAAAGCAGTTGCTTCAATTCTGACATGAAAAACTCTTAATATGTTTGTAGATTGAGGGAGGAAGTTTGGTGCTGAGAATTTATTTTTTTTTGGAGATAAGCGGATTGGATTTTGTGCAACGCATGAAATGTGATTCCATCAGGCTTTTTTTATTTAACCGCACGCACACAGCTCCTCTGGGCCGGGGCCTGCCTGTGCGTGCCACAGTGACTGCAGCCTTCAGGCCACAGGAGCAGACTCGGGCCACACACATCTCCGCACAAGGCTGCTCTTTCCTCCTCACCTTGTTCTTCTTGCCGTCCACCTCGAAGACGGAGATGACGCCCTTCCGGTAGATCTCGTCTCCGGGCGGGTGCTTCCACACGCACTTGGCCTACGGGAGAGAGTAATGCTGCCCGTGAGAGCCCGCTTGTGCTCATCTGGGATTAGGACCCAAACCGCCTCTGAGACAAACCGCACGCACAACAGGGCAGAGAGGGAGCGGGAGAGAGGAAGAGGAGGAGAGAGAGGAGGGGGGGAGAGAGAGAGAGAAAGAGAGAGGAGAGAGAGGGGGGGGGGGGGAGAGAGAGAGAGAGAAAGAGAGAGGAGAGATCGGGAGGGAGGGTGGGAGGGAGAGAGAGAGCGAGAGAGAGAGAGAGAGAGAGAGAGAAAGAGAGATGAGGGGGGGGGGGAGACAGAGACAGAGAGAGAGAGAGAGGGAGAGAGGGAGAGTGAGTGGGGGGGGGGGAGAGAGAGAGAGAGAGAGGAGAGAGAGGGAGAGGGGGGAGAGAGAGAGAAAGAGAGGAGAGAGAGGGAGGGAGGGAGGGGGGGAGAGAGAGAGAGAGAGAGAGGAGAGAGAGAGAGAGAGAGAGAGAGAGAGAGGAGGGAGAAGAGAGGGGGGAGAGACAGAGAGAGAGAGGGAGAGAGAGACAGAAACACACTGACCATGTGGCGGCGCAGGATGGTCTGGCTCTTCATGTACTTGAGGCAGAACTCGCACATGTAGAGCCGGCCCAGGCGGGCGTACTCCTCCGGGTAGGGCGAGTGGTACCAGGTGTCCAGCTCGAAGCGCCCGAACAGGATGGTCTTGATCATGTTGCTGCCCTCCGTCACCTGGCCCTGGAGCCGCAGTTTCTCCTGTGCGCAGCGGGGAGAGGGACGAGAGGGCGGGGCTAGAACACGGCAGACCGTGGAACGCGCCGGAACAGGGCCATGGGGGGGGGGGGGTCACCGTCCACCCACAGCTCTCCATCCCCACCCGCTGAGCATTTCTTTGCTCAACTTTACGGCATGAATGAACACGTGCACTCTGACACCAACTCAAAGTAAATAAAGATAAATCATTCAC